>NC_046169.1:16790419-16834920 GCF_011064425.1 Rattus rattus | reverse complement strand
AAATTACAAGGACAAAATAAAATAACTCTAGGTTCACTTGTTTAAGAAGGGAACCACTTTCAATACCAGAGGAAGGAAATGCCCAAAATGTTTCTATTCTACAGCTTTAAAAGGCAATTTCATATGCAACTGTCTCCCATATGTTTTACAACTTAGGCTAAATGAACGGGTTTCTTGAAAGATAAACAATGAAAACTCACCCAGCAAGATGGTGTACTGGGTAAAGATGGTTGCCTCCAAGCCTCACAAGCTGAGTTCTATCCCCTGCTGTCCCAGCCCTTGGGCGGTGGAGGATAGCACTGTAAGTTAATGGCTAACCTAGATTACATGGCGAGCCTGAGGCCAGGTGCTAGGCTTGTCACCTGAGAACTGTGGGCTCACTGAGGTCTTTCAGTTCAGGGATACTTTTAGACAGCTCCGCAGTAAGGGAGCAGAGCATCTTGAGAGAGGACGAGATGTCCCAGGGATTGAACTAGTTGGTTTTATAACAGAGGTGGATCAAAGGTCCAGGTCCACAACAGGTTTCTCTAGAATCACCCGGTTTGTCCCTGCCGGACACCGTACAAGGGAGTTGGGCGAGGTACAGGGCCAGAGATCAGGCTCTGAGACTACTGTACCATTTTCAGTAACCCTGACCTCGCCATCTCCCAAGCAGTGGGAAGAGCTTTAGGAAGTTCCAGCTGGTGGGACAAGGGGGACAGGTGGGTGGAGGAAAAAGAGTAGACCAGGCTCGGGGACGGACCACAAGACACACCAGGCTGTCAGTCTCTCCAGCGAGGTCATTTTGCTCTAGATTGCCATGTTTGCTCTGTTCAAGTGCGCGCGCGCACGCACGCACACACGTGTGTGTGTGTGTGTGTGTGTGTGTGTGTGTGTGTGTTATGTATACGTATGTGTTCATATATGTACATGCCCGTGAAGACCACGGGACATATTCCTCAGGTTCTATGTACTGGGGGTGTTTTTGTGTATTTTTTTGTGTGGTTTTTGTTTGTTTGGTTGGTTTTTGTTTGTTTGGTTTTTTGTTGTTGTTGGGTTGTTTTGTTTTGTTTTTTAAGACAGGGACTCCCATTGGTCTAAACTAGTCAGGTTAGACTAGGCGGACAGTCAGAGAGCCCCAGGGTCCTTGAGTCTCTGCCTCCCTAGTATAAATGTGCACCACCAAGCCTGACCTTTTTTTTTTTTTTTTTTTAGATATTATCTCCTGTGTATGTGGCTGTGACTGTGGCTGAGTCCATGTGTGTCCAAGTACACCAGCATGCCAGAAGAGGGCGGTAGATCCCCTTGCAGCCGCAGTTACGGTTGTTGCGAGCCTCCTGTCGAGGGCGCTCTTAATCCACTGAGCTCTCTCCAGCCCCCTCCCCGACTTCTTTCTGTGGGTTCTGGGAATCGAGCTTGGGTCACCGGTGCCTGCAAGACAAGCACTATCTCTCTGGCCCTTCTTTGCTTTGTTTCTTTTGTTTGGGGGCTTTCTCCCCGCCCCCTGCCCCAATAAAAGTCACTATACTGTAAAGAAATCACAAGTAAAAACCCCACACAGCCAGTTTTGGACAAAGGCGGGTGTTTGAGTGGCTTCCTTTAAACTAGCTGTTTCCTCTACAGACACCTGACAGGTCCTAATGCCGTGCATCTCAGTGTACCTGTCAGAGTGGCCGTTCTGAAGCCACGGAGCCTCACTTAGGGTGTTACTCTGGCTGTCAACTACATTCTTTCTGCACTTAACACAGACACGCACACGCACACGCACACACTTCACAGGCGTACACACCATGGACATGCACGCACACACACTATAACAGAGTTGAAACTGGAAAAAATAAGCTTTTTAATATCATATCCACACTTAGAGCTGATGATATGGGCATATGTGCTTTATAGAATATTATTATGTAATATATTAATATATTATATTATATACTATAATATAATATAACATAATAATATATTATATTAATATATTATATTATATACTATAATATAATATAACATAATAATATATTATAATTATATATATTATATATTATAATATATAAATATATTAAATAATATATTAAAAGAAAAACAAACTCAGAATTTTAGGAAAATGAGGGACTTGGATAACATGATAATAAGCAAGGTGATTAAACTGAGAAATCTCTCTCTCTCTTTCTCTCTCTCTCTCTCTCTCTCTCTCTCTCTCTCTCTCTCTCTCTCTCTCCTCCCCATTCCCATTCATCTACAGGTCCTAAACTATAATGCACAGTGAACTATGTGGCAGGCGTAAGCCCCTCTTTTATTTGCTTCCTTGGGTGGTCTATTTCTGTTTGTTGAGACTGCGTCTTACTAGGTCGCCCAGAGTGACCTCCAGTTCATTCCCTTCCAGCTTGAGACTTCACAGTGGTTACAAGCCAGCCAATTCTGATCTTATTGTTCATTTTATTGGTTTGTTTTTCACATGAAATCTTGACCAATTACTAAGGAATAGATTGCCCAGACTGAGGCTAAAAGAGGATTTTAGGATTTAAGAGATGAAGGAAAATGCCAAACAGACAAAGGGCGTGGCGAGGATAAGACATGGACTTGACAAAGATGACTGGGGTCCCTTTTGCCTCTTCCCCACCAGCTAACCTCCCCCAGTGTTATTTCTGGCCAATAGCAATTATTTTAATCTGGTTACATTGATTGATTATCTATCCATCCATCTGATTTATTATCTATCTATCTATCTATCTATCTATCTATCTATCCATCCATCCATCTATCTATGGATGACCATGTGTGCCACAAATTTCAGGAGACAGTTCCCTCCTTCTCCCATGTAAGACCTTGGGTCATCAGGCTTGGCGGGTGCTTCGCCCTGCTGAGCCAGGTAGAGTCTCGCTAGCCCAGTGATTACTATTTTAAAGAAAGCCTTGAGCTGGGGCTACAGCTCAATGGTAAAGTGCTTGGCTCGCTTGCATGAGGCGCTAAGTCGGAGCCTCAGTGTTACAGGAGGAAAGGAGGAAAGGAGGGAGAGATAGAAGGAGGGAGGTAGTAGAGGGGGAGAGGCAAGGAAACAAGGGAAGAATCAAGTCCCTCTACCTCGGGGGCCCATCTCCCGTCTTTCTTTTCCTGTTATTTAAATTGAAACCCTAACCCTCAGCACCTCAGGAGACCCCGTCTGTTTTGTTTTGTTTTTGCCATGGCAGTCATATTTGACTTTAGTCTTTGCGAGGTACTGCATCAAAATGAGATCATGCACACGATCCCCAACCCAACACCACTAGTGTCCTTAGGAAGACCTGGACCCGAGACTGACGTAGACATGTGGAGAACGCCATGGGGTCTGAGAAAACAGAGGCAGATGAGGGTCACAAGACGTCAGAGATTTGCCAGGCGCTATTAGGGTCTTGGGGACGGGACCTTGCAGAGCTGCCTTCGAAATGAGTGAAGCGGGCTGGTGAGATGGCTCGGCAAATACAGTAACACTCGGCGCCTACTGTGATGGCCTGAGTTGGATCCCTGGATCCCACATGATGGGACGACAGAGCTGACTCTAATTCGACAATCATCACCACAACCACAACCACAGCCACAACCACAGCCCTGCTTCATCCCTCCAGCCAGAGCTGTGAGGAGAGAAATCTTTGCCATTCTAAGGCTTCCAGGTTGTGGGTTGTTGTGCCAGCAAACCTGGGACAGATCAGTGACGGGAATAAAGGGCGGGAAAAGCACCTGGGAACGGCGAAAGGTGGTGATCAAAGGCACGAGTTGTGAACAGTAAACGTTAGGTCTTAGTCGTTATCATCATGGGTGTGGGAACAAGAGGGTAATTGTTAAGGCTAAACAGGGTTAGGCCAGCCTAGAGGACATTGTGTCCTATCAATAACGCATGTATCCAGATACAGGAGCAAGATAAGAGGGCATCTTCCAGGCAGCTGAGGTCACAGAATTATTTCTGTAGCTACACCCTGTCCTGCCATTGCCAAGAACAGTGGCCTTGAAGAGGCATGGTGTTCTGGGTCCTCAGGTTTGGGACACAGAAGGACCTAGATGCTAATGGACTCTGATCAGGCTCCTAGAGACCAGGCCCAAGGGAGGAGGGAGCATATAAGCTTCACCAGAGCAGAACGAATTTAGAAGCTTCCAGCCTACAGAGGGGGAGACTGAGGCTAGAGACGGATGGGTCATAGCATATGGGGTGGGCTATGGGGTGAGAAAAAAGTGGATAGGAGATGCAGAGAGAGAGAGAGAGAGAGAGAGAGAGAGAGAGAGAGAGACAGAGACAGAGACAGAGACAGAGACAGAGACAGAGACAGAGACAGAGACACAGAGAGAGACAGAGAGAGAATGGGGTAGAGGACGAGGAAGCTCCTGCCCTAGTGAGACCGACAGGATCCTAAACCAGGCCTTATAAGAGCTGTTCTCAGATGGTCTGCTTCTTTGTCCTTCATGCCAAGCCTTCATTAGAGAAGAGCGGGAAGGGGCCACGGCCTAGGGGTCAATGCCTCTGGCAAAGTGAATTCCAAGGCAGGACAAAGTCCAAGGCAGGCCCTTTATGATGGTGGGATATTGTTCACAGGTGACTAAGGGAACTCCACTCCTGACTCTGTCCTCTTCCTGTCTCCCCTGACCCACCCAAGGTGTGACCTTGTTGGGGGAGAAGGGAACACTGGAGTCTGTGAGTTTTGTTTCTGCCTCAGTTTCCCTTCCTTCCCTAGCACCAGGCAAAATGGCTCTGGGTGTGAGCCATTCTCCTCTCTTGTTTTCATGAGCCTAGTCCTCAGGACCAATGAGTCCTAAGCAACTAAGATCCTTAGACATTCCAACCCCCCACTGGGGGACTGGGGAGATGGCTGTGGGCTTGAGAGTGTTTATTGTTCTGTGGGAGACTGGGAGTTCAGATCTCAGCATCCCACATCAGGGCGGTTCACAACCACCTGTAACTCCAGCTCAAGGGACCCAAGATTCCCTTCTGGTCTCCGTGGGAGCCCATATCAGACACACATACTCATAAGCAAAATGAACTTTAAGAAGAAAAAGAAATCCCAACCTAGGGCTTCACAGGGGTAGCTAGGCAACCCCTCTACCACTGAACCATATCATACCAGCCTGGTCCCTGGCTCAGGGTCCTGTGCAGGTGCTCTACTGCTGAGCCACACCCCAGTACCACAGTGGAGAATTCTAGGCAAGTGCTTTGCTGCTGAGCTACATCTCCAGTCCTCCTTTTTGCTTTGTCCGTCTGTCTGTCTGTCTGTCCCGTCCATCTATCTATCATCTATCTATCTATCTATCTATCTATCTATCTATCTATCTATCTATCCATCCATCCATCTATCTATCTATCTATCTATCTATCTATCTATCTACCTCTCTCTCTCACTCTCTATCTCACACTCCCTCCGTCCATCTATCTATCCGTCCATCCATCCACCCCTCCATCCATCCATCCATCCATCCCCAAACTCATCTATCTATTCAGCCATCCTGCCTCTCCTCCCATCTAGTCCTTTATTTGAGACAGAGTTTGTAGCCCCAGATTTCCCCACTCCCAGGTCCCCCAAACTGAGCTTTGATTCTTTTTGTTTATTTTTTTTTAGTTTGAGACAGGGTCTCACTAATTTGCTGAGGCTGGCCTTGAACTCACTCTAAAGTAGGTCTTGAATTTCCTGAGTCTCAGGGATAACAGACTTTCCTCACATAGCATGGACCAACCCTTGTCTTTTCAGAGGACGAAACAGACCAGAGAGGAGTTGAGCTGACTCTGACACATGGCTAGTTCATGACCCTGCTGTGGTCCTGAGGCTTCTGCTTGTAAGGCAGGAGTGGAAGGGACACCGAGGGTGGGGAGGAAAGGGAGAGTGGCAGGGATGGGGACAGGGAGAGGGAGAGGGAGAGAGCGAGACAGTGAGAGAGGGAGAGAGGGAGGGAGAAGAGGAAGGAGAGAGAGGGAAGAGAAAAAGGAATAATAAAAGGAATAAGAAAAGGAATAATAAAGGAAGAAGAAAAGGAATAATAAAAAGAAGGGAAGAAAAGAAGAAGAGGAGGAAGAGGAGGAAGGGAAAGAAAGGAGGAGGAGGAAGGAGAGGAGGAGGAGGAAGAAGAGGAAGAAGAAGAAGAAGAAGAAGAAGAAGAAGAAGAAGAAGAAGAAGAAGAAGAAGAAGAAGAAGAAGAAGAAGAAGAAGAAGACGACAATGACGACAATGACGACCAGGACAGAAGTTAGAGAAGGCAGAAGGAGGCAGGTGTTGTATTGTCTGAAGAACTGCAAAGCCAAGTGTACCCTCCTAGTTTTTGGGAGGCTGAGGCAGGAAGATAATAGGTCACAGTGTGAGTTTTAGGTCAGCCTGGTCTATATTGTGGTGTGACTTTGTCATCCACCCTCTCCTCACACACAAGGACTTTGGGGGCTTTCAACACTGACTGGAGATAAGAGAACTGGATGGGGACATTCAGAAGATAAACACGGGCTCAGTTTAGCATGGCTGGGTGTCTACCCCACATCAAAGGGAGGATTCTGTTTAATTCAAGCAACTATGTCAACTGACACCTGTTACTGTCACTCCCTGGGGACCGTCCAGAGAGGCAAACTGGTCTTTCCCCAGAGCTCATTTGAGGAAAGGAAAGATGTTCTGAGAAGGCTGAGTTTGAGCTCCAAGTGGAAGTTGTCCCAGCTGCCCTTGACGGGGAGGGAGCTCTGCCTGGAGCCTGGCAGGTCAGGGGTGCAGGCTCGTGGGCAAGGTGCTCAAGGCAGAACTGGGAGGGTACTCACCTGCAGCAGCAATATGTTGGGGCAGGGAGTGGAGGACCAGAGCCAGCAGGCAGAACGCGGCAGTCTTCCTCATCCGCCTCGACATCGGCAGATAGCGAGCAGCAGGCAGAAGAGATAGTGGCGCCCGCTTCGCGCTCTTGGAAGTGGCAAAATGAGCGTGAGCCTGGGAACCCAAGAAATAAAAGCAGACAAGAGACCTTTGACCTCTGAGATACTGAGGGGCCGGGTGTGGTGGGTCGGTGTAAGTATGACTAGGAATCCATCTGAGAGCTTCCCGAATGACGAAGGGGGGGGGGGGGATGGCTACACTGGGCCAAAGAGCAAAGGGAGCGGTTCTCGCTCCTGGCCTGTCAAGTGTATAGGTGTTCAGGTTATGAGATTTATCACCCCGGTAAGAGGGTGGTGCTTCAGCTAGCGAGAAGAAAGGGGTAGTGTTCCTGGTTCTTCCACAGAGATGGAAGGAAGAGGGTGTGTTTTAGCCAGAAAGAGGAATATCCTGGATTTAGCTCCAGTCCCCGGAGAGAATATCCACCACTCCTCAAGCCCTCTCTCGGTTCTATAGGTACCCCCCAGCAGAACACAGGGTACAAGTTATAACACCCCGGGATGGTCAGCAGTCCTTAAGGGTGTGAGTTCGAGAGGTAAGCCAGGCCCTCTCACCATGGGGACATGGCTTCCTGCAGTGTGACCTTGATCGTTTTGAAGAACAGTGGAACCAGCACTCAGTAATTCGCCTCCTGGAGGTCCCCACCGGTTGCTCTATCGCCAAGGCCTGGTCCTGGGTTGGTCTGCCCTCAGCAACCTCAGGCAGGGATGGACCTGTCCCCACCTCCATTGGAAGAGGCAAGGGAAGGGAATGTTTAATGCTGGGAAGATTGTTCTGCCCAGAAAGGGGCACAAGCTGGTTCCTCTGTTACTCCAGACGAGTCCCAGAAGACCGTCTATCTCCTCCCCTCTCCCTCCCAACACACGTGCGCGCGCGCGCGCGCACACACACACACACACACACACACACGCGCGCGCGCACACACACACACACACACACACACACACACACGAAGAGAAAACCAAAACCCAAGACTCTTCTTTTAAAAAGTGCTTTATTAATAGGGAAATTCCAGAGTAGAGCAATGCCTACACGCAAACGAAGATGGTGAGGTGCCTAAGAGTCTTTGGGCCCCTGGAACGTGGAGGTGACGGTGAGGAGGAGAAGGTACCTGGCTCCCAGGCCTCTTCTCTGCTGCTTTGATAAGTCCTTCTAGCACTGACACGCAGACTGAGTCCGAGCGCCTCAGAATAGCTTTGGGATGTGGTGTCAGCTTCATCTTAACCAAGCAGGGATACTGGTGGTGGGGACTCTGTCCCTCTCTTGTCTAAATTTGGGCTGCTGGTTTCACCACCTTAGGCCTCTGGAGGTTGAGGTAGGGAGTAGGAGACAACGATGACGTTAATAAGGATTGGGAGGCGCTAGGGAGGGGTGGGAGTAGGGCAAACCCGGGGTGGGAGAAGCTCGGAGCTGCAGCACCTGGGTTTTCGTGTCCACATTCTCCAGGTTTGGCCGGAAATGGCTGTATGCTTTCTCCAGGCTAAATTCGTCCTCTTTCAGATTGTCACCTGTAGGGAAAGATAGGGTGTAAGAGGGGTCCCCCCCAGAGGAGGCCGGGACACCCATGAACAGGTGGGATGTGTGTGGGATGAGGGATCTGGAAAATGAAGGTCACTACTTCAATATTCAAATCTTTGATGGAGTCTTAGAGGATTTGCTGTGAGCCTAGGAGCTGGTCCGGGGGAGAGGCAGGGACACCAGGGAAGGTCACTAGGGTAGGGACACCAGAATAGCATGCCTACCCACTTTGTACTATGTACCAGGGGTCACAAGTCATACCCATGGGGAGCTACTGTCATCGGTGTGAAGGACGGATGGGAGTGGAGCTGGTGGCAGCCAGTTGAGTCACAAACTACCCTCCTTATGTGCCCAGCCCTTAGCAACAGTAAACACAGCAGACAACCTAGGTTTTTTTTTTTTTTTTTTTTTTTTTTGAGAAATCGTGTCTGTTATTTGCCAATGACATCTACTTCCTCTTCTGGGACCTTGCAGACTTTTGTGGTCTCCTGGACTCCGGCTTAGGGCTTGGTTTTTTTCCTTACCATCTTGGCCATTCCTCAGTGGGTGTGTTAGAGTGTTTCCTGTACTTCTGGGTGGTTCTAGGAGGCCCCTTCCTTCCTTTAATTCCACCCCTGTCTTTGTCCCTTCAAGACTCCTGGTGCTACACTCAGGTCAAAAAGCCACCCCCTTCAGCAACCCCTCCCCCCAGGTTCAGGGAGTCAGTGTGCCCCACAGATTTCTCTATTGGATGCCCAGCTTAGGTGGCAGCCACCATACTCCTAAGGTGAGCCTCAGATGCTCTGTCCTCCCCGACCCCCTCTCCAGCCTGCCAGCGACCCATTCCCCTTCAGACAGCCTCAGTTGCTTGCCTCCTGAACCATCCCATTCTCTCACAGTGACCCCATCTCCCATGTCACCCCCCCACCCAGAACCACCTGAGTGAACCACTTAAAGTTCATCCATGGCCTTGGCGGTGTGTACTCAGCTGCTGAACAGACTGGGGTAGGACGCTAGTTCAGAGCTAGCTTGGGCTACAACAGTGGGACCTTCTACACAAATGAATGGATGAACAAATAAACAACACCACATATCTGATCAAAGCCCTCCGAAGCCTCCTTCCTCCCTTCTTTACTTCCTTCCTTCCTTCCTTTTTTTTTTTTTTTTTTTTTTTTTGGTTCTTTTTTCGAGCTGGGGACCGAACCCAGGGCCTTATGCGCTTCCCTAGGTAAGCGCTCTACCACTGAGCTAAATCCCCAGCCCCCTTCCTTCCTTTCTTTTTTCTTCCTTCCTTTCTTTCTTTCTTCTTCCTTTCTTTCTTTCTTTCTTTCTCCCCCCCTCTCTTTTTTTTCTTTCTTCCCTTCTTTGAGACATGTAAACCAGTTAGCCTCAAACTTGTTATGTAACAGAGAATGACCTTGAACTGACTATTGATTGGTCACCTCCCTAATGCTAAGGTTACAGCTGTGCGACATCATACCATTTCTTAAACAGTGCCTCCAGCTGAAGAATGGCCTTTCTCTGTCCACCCAGGGACAGTTTGAAGGAACAGGAGGCCAACTTCTAAGCTGCTGCTTGGAGACTCAGGTTTAAATCAGAAACCTTCAGTGAGACCCCGGGCTGAGCCATATCTGGTCAGGTACTCCATCAGTCCTAACCTGGGCACTGATATATCCTGGTGCTCCATGGAGAGTCTGTGTGTGTCTAACACCTTGTCTTGTGGGGCAGGAGATGACTTGGAGCCTAGGAAAGGGCATTAAATAAGGGAGGTCATAAAACACCTAGGAGCAGAAGCTGGGGGTGTGGCAAGATCCCTGAGTGTCCTGGTTCGAGGGCCTGAAGTTCAAGGCCAACTCTTACACTACACTGTAGTTAGCTTGAGATTACCCTGGGCTGTGCAGTAACAGTGTAGAATTGGGGGAAGGGAAGCTGAAGAGACGGCCCAGCTGGTAAGATGTTTGCCTCATAAATACTTTGGACCTAAGTTTGATCATCAGAATAGAATTCACATGAAAAGCTGGGCTGGGTGGCACGTTATGACTCTGTCTCTGGGGAAGCAGACTGGTGGATTTGCGTGACTCTCCTACCAGCCAGCCTGACCATCCAATTTGTATGCCCCAGGCTTCTGTGAGGGCCCTTGTCCTGCCAAACAACTCATACAGCTCCTAAGGAACAATACTGAGACTGACACATGCATGCATAAATGTGCATGCACACATGCACACACACACACACATACACACACATGCACACACACAGGCACACACATGCACAGACACACACACACATGCACACACACAGACACACACACAGACACACACACACAGACACACACACAAGCACACACACAGACACAGACACACATACAAGCACACCACACACACACACACACACTGGGAAGGTGGGTAGTCCATGTTACCTAGTGGGGAGCTGGGCAGAGGCAGCCCTATTGACTGCAGAAGACGTTACGTGGTGTGGTCAGAGACGTGGGCAGACACAGCCCTAGGGACCCTGACTTGTTCAGGAACCAGAGGACACTAAAGGACAAAGTGGAGGTGGGGAGGAGGGGGTCCCTAGAGAAGGCATGGGTCACAAACAGGTTATGGAAACAATTGGCTTGGTGCTGATATAAGTAGTGAGGGACAGAACTTCCCAGATAGTGGTGTGATGTGTACAGAGACATGGAGGGGAGAGAATGCTCAGTGGAAGCCTTGGGAATTTGATGGGGGAGAAGCTAAAAGAGAAGTGAGATGGGTAAGGTGACCCGAGTCCCATCCAGGGACCCGCATGAAGCGAAGGGCTAACTCCTTAAAGTTGTCCTCTGACCTCTGCCTACATATCATGGTACACACATGCCCTCACAACCCCACTAAATCAATGTATCAAAAAGAAAGACTTTAGGTCAGTGACAGAGGCCTGAGAAATTCTGGGGAAGGATCCTGGGCATAAGGGACCATGGAGGAGCAAGGGGTGAGGGGACTGCAGCCCAGGACCAAGTGACATGAGCTGTCGTCAGAATGAGTGCCATCCACTCATGGCCACGGCACCTTCCCTGCCTCCCCAGAACAGTTACCTTCCCAAACACCTGTGCTCTGGAAAGTTCCAGGAAGAGTTTCTGGCTGCCATGCTCGCCAGGCTTGAGAGGGGTCATACGATGACCTGCGAACAGGAGTGTTGTGAGTGACCAGCTGCACGGGAGAGCAGTAGGTGGGGACTCAACAGACCCTGACCCTGAGGGGGACAGTCGCATCTCTACCCTTTAAAGTCACGGCAGTAGGAAGTGAAGACTACTGTCACTCTGGTTTCTCCATCTCGCGGGGCAGTGACCAGGCTCCCCAAATATCCCTCAGTTCCCTAATGGGCTTCAGTCCCCTCGGGTATGAAATGGAGGCCTAGCGATAGTCCCTTCTGCCCACTTCTAGCCCAGGCGTTCTAGTGGACATTTCTTGGCAATTCCTGAAAGGTACCTCTCAGCCCATCTGGCTCGGTCCCAGTTTCCTTGTTACGTCTAAGGCAGCTTAGATAATAAAATGTAATTTTATGGTGTAATCCCAACTTAGTGCTTCTGTTTCTGTTTCCATTCCTCACTCAGATGATCCTATCCTATCAGATAAAAAAGCCACCTTTGGTGATGCCCAGGAAGGGGTGGAGCGTGACACCTTGTTTGACCCTAGCTGTCTCCTTCACTGCCAGGCTGGAAACAACCTAACAGAAGAACATTAAGGCCGTGACTTCTGGGTATAGTGTTGTCACCCTTGGCCCTCTCACTGTGTCATGCTGGCCTCACCTGTGAGCTCTCTGGGAGTGGCTGAAGAAGACAGCCAAGATGATCACAAGGACAAGTAGCAGTGCCAGCACGGTGCCCACGAGGCCATACACGAGTCTCTTGCTGGTTCTGAACTCACAAGTCTTTCCCCAGTACCAGTGGTTGTCTGTGTTTGGGCACCTGCGGACAAACACATAGGCTCAGGCGAGGTCCCTTAAACCAGGACTCCAGAAGGGAAATTAAATACCTAAGGCCCAGGCACCTCTTTTAAAGGTAGGTTTGTGTGTCTGGGGGGCTAGGGTTCCTGAATCTGTAGGGAGTGAGAAGGGAAACTCAGTGAGACTCCAGGGAGCTGAGCGTCTCATCCTAGCTCCGTGCTTGCTTGTATGTCTAATCGTGCAGCAGCCGCCACTGGAATGGGGTTCTCACCATGTTTAATATTTATTTAATGTTTAATATTAATTTATCATGATAATTATTTAATTTATCTTGGCAACTGGAGTAGCCAGGCCACAGCTGGAAGAGTTCACGGCTGAAATGTTGTAAGATAGATTACTTAATTTAAACAAACTATACCATTAATTTAATGATTAAGCTGGGCACAACGGGTCAGGACTGGAATCCCAGCACTCGGGGAGGTAGGAATGGAAGAAGGAAAATTGGTTTAAGGTTGAGGCCAGCCTGGACTACACAGTGACTGCCGCTTCAACTTGGGGTACTGAGACCCTGGTCTAAAAACATAAAGATAAAAGGGGGGAAAGGGAAGAAAGAAGGAAGAAAATAAAGAAGAAAGGGAGGGGGATGGGAGGAAGAAGGAAGGAATGAACAGCTCAAAGAAATAGAGGAGCGACAGATGACAGGATGGTGGGGCAAATAACTTGAACCCTCTCAGAACAGCCCTGGCTGGACTGCTGAATGTCTGACTCTACACCCCGTGCCTACCCATCATTCTCATGGGGGCAGAGGGTGATGGGAGAGCCCTGTAAAGGAAAGAGAGATGTGTAAGACAGGGGAGCGTGCCTTCCAAGCACCTCTGTCACCAGATACAGTTGTTTTGAGTTGTTTTATTATATATCTACGTCGCAAATCCACCTAGCAACTCACAAGAGAAACTGGGGGCGGGTGGGGTGCAGAACAGATCTCTGATCTACAGGGCACGGTGCAGCAGCCCTATTGGAGACTGTGGGGACAGGAAGCACCCTCTCATCAGGAGAAGGAGTGGGTGCCGGGATGAATAAGATAGGCACTCACACGCATTGGGGCCCTGCGCGCAGGAGCTGGCAGTAGCCACGGTTACAGTTGAGCCGTGACTTCGCCTCCTGAGTGCAATCGTTCACGCAGGTCAGCGTCCCGTTCAGATCCTCTGGGTAAAAGTAGTGGCCGAAATCCTTGGCAGCCTTCTGGAAGCAATACTCTACAGGGTGGGGGGTGGCAACTACAGTCAGCATGGCCAGAACGCTCCCTGGATCCCTGTTTACCATCCGCACTCCATCTGCACCTGCGGCCCACAGTTCTAAGGGGATGCTCACCGGCAGGGTCAAAGCTGAAGGTTAGAGACTCCATGTCCATAGTGGTGACATTACCATTGTAGCACAGTACGTGGTCTGCCAGAGATAAGGGAAGAGAAAAGCACAACAAAAACCATAGAAGCTTCTTTCTACCTGTCAACAGCCAGGCCTCCCCTTCTCCCACCAGGGCTCCTCCCCTTCTCCCACCAGGGCTCCTCCTCTCCCACCAGGGCTCCTCCCTTCTCCCACCAAGGCTCCTCCTCTTCTCCCACCAGGGCTCCTCCTCTTCTCCCACCAGGGCTCCACCCCTTCTCCCACCAGGGCTCCTCCTCTTCTCCCACCAGGGCTCCTCCCCTTCTCCCACCAGGGCTCCTCCCCTTCTCCCACCAGGGCTCCTCCCCTTCTCCCACCAGGGCTCCTCCCCTTCTCCCACCAGGGCTCCTCCCCTTCTCCCACCAGGGCTCCACCCCTTCTCCCACCAGGGCTCCACCAGGGCTCCTCCCCTTCTCCCACCAGGGCTCCACCCCTTCTCCCACCAGGGCTCCTCCTTCTCCCACCAGGGCTCCTCCCCACCAGGGCTTCCCTCCCACCAGGGCTCCTCCCCAGGGCTCCACCCCTCCCACCAGGGCTCCACCCCTTCTCCCCACCAGGGAACCTCCTCTTCCCACCAGGGCTCCTCCCTTCTCCCACCAGGGAACCTCCTCTTCTCCCACCAGGGCTCCTCCCCTTCTCCCACCAGGGCTCCTCCTCTTCTCCCACCAGGGCTCCTTCTCCCACCAGGGCTCCTCCCCTTCTCCCACCAGGGCTCCTCCCCTTCTCCCACCAGGGCTCCTCCCCTTCTCCCACCAGGGCTCCTCCTCTTCTCCCACCAGGGCTCCACCCCTTCTCCCACCAGGGCTCCTCCTCTTCTCCCACCAGGGCTCCACCCCTTCTCCCACCAGGGCTCCACCCCTTCTCCCACCAGGGCTCCTCCCCTTCTCCCACCAGGGCTCCTCCCCTTCTCCTACCAGGGCTCCTCCCTCCCCTCTTCTTTCTTTTCCTCCATTCCTTCATTCATCTGCCTGCTCTTCTCTCCACCTCTTTCTCCTTCCCTTTCTTCCATATCGGTGATCTACCCTGAACTGACATTAGAGCTCCAGATATACAGCCATATCTGTGAGTAGGCTCACTTGGGGACATGGGCGTGAAAACTTCAGCCTGGGACTGAATGGGATGGGAACAGGACAGAGTCAGGGGAGGCTCTAGGGGATGGTTTGGCTTTGTTCTGAATTCTAAAAAAAAAAAACCTCTCTCTCTCTCTCTCTCTCTCTCTCTCTCTCTCTCTCTCTCTCTCTCTGTGTGTGTGTGTGTGTGTGTGTGTGTGTTCACATAAGTTGGGACGATGTGGAGAGCGGAAGAGGGCATTGGATCTTCTGGAGCTGGAGTAATAGGTAGCTGTGAGCTGTCCAACCTGGGTGCAGGAACGGAACTGAGGTCCTCTACAAGAGCAGCAAGTGCTGAAAGGGGCTATAAGCCTAGAATTCACTGTGGATCCCAGACTAACTGTGAACTCATTGCAATCCTCCTGCCTTGGTGGGGACTCCAGTGTTCCAAGCAAGAAGAGAAGAGGAAGCAGAGACCCAGGTTTCTTCCCACTGAAGTAGAAGAGTTTCAGGAGGACTTACGTTGGCACAGGGAGTGGTCAGTTGTGATTGCGTTAGTCTCGTTCAGGATTTTGCCCTTCACAATCTCCGTGGCGTTTCTGAACAGTGTCCTATACTCTGGGGTGTAGTTTGCCTCTAGAACAACATCGCTTTCCACCACGATGCTGCCGTTGCTGCAAGCAGGAGAGACTTCAACATTTCCCCCACATCACCAACAAACACCCAGCAAGGAAGACAAAGGTAGCAAGAGGGGAGATGGGAAGGGAAAGCGGCCATGTGACCCGAGGGGTGGAAAGAAGAGGATTCCATTTAGCTCAGTGGTAGAGCGCTTGCCTAGGAAGCGCAAGGCCCTGGGTTCGGTCCCCAGCTCCAAAAAAAAAAAAAAGGAAAAAAAAAAAAAAAAAAAAAAAAGAGGATTCCTGTGGGGTGTGGCAGCATACACCCTGAGTCCCAGCACTTGGAAGATTGAGGCAGGAGGATCATAGTTTCAAGGCCAACCTGGGCTACATACTGAGACCTTGTTTCAAAAGGCCAAAAAAAAAAAAATTAAAGGAGGAATGGGGTGGGGAAGAAAGAGAGGAAGGAAGGAAGGAAGGGAAGGAGGGAGGGAGGGAGGGAGGGAGGGAGGGAGGGAATAGGTAAAGGAAAGAAAGAAAAGAGAAGAAAGGAAAAGAGGAAAAAAGATGGCCCCCACCCTTGAGCAGCTAAAATATTCCAGGGAGCCAGTTAAGCAAGACTATTCAAGATTAGTAAATCCCAGTTTGTCACAAGAGCTAAAGGACGAACTTTAGCTCTGAAAATAGAGGCTTGGATCATCTCTGCAGGCAAAGGCAGTTGCAGCCAAGCTCTGTAGCCTGGGTTCAATTCCCGGATCCACACGGTAGAAGGAGATTCTCAATTCCTCCCAGTTATCCTGTGACCTCCACACCTCCATGCGTGTGCACACGTACATGCATACATTTGTTGCACACACACAACACACACAGTAAAAATCAATTGGGTGAAGATGAGTCACGGGCTGGAAAACGGTGGGAAAGAGAGGGGCGGAGCCTCGAGATATTAACGACAGTCGAATGTGGTGGCCGATATCTTAACCCAGTGCTTGGAGGAGGGAAAGAAGAAGAGGAAGAGGGTGGAGGAAGAGGGGAAGAAAAGAGGAGAGGAGGAGAATGAATAAGAACTAATGAGGTCCTATTAAAAGGTGGGACCCTAATCTCAAAGCCCCTCACTGTGTGGCCGGTGATGTTGCTAAGAGGGGCGATCTTTTTAAGATGTATTCATTTATTATATCTAAGTACACTGTAGCTGCCTTCAGACACACCAGAAGAGGGCATCTGATCTCATTACAGATGGTTGTGAGCCACCATGTGGTTGTTGGGATTTTGAACTCAGGACCTCTGGAAGAGCAGCCAGTGCTCTTAACCACTGAGCCATCTCTCCAGCCCAAGAGGGGCGATTTTTGAGACAGGGTGAGTCATCTGTCCTGATCACCAGCAGGAGAGACCGGCAGTCTTCCTCCTCTTCATATCCCTCATCCCAGCACAGGCACCGTACCCCCACATCTCAGCAGCTCAGGATTCTGATTCCTTGCCCCCTCCCCTCCTTCTCTCCACAAGTCCCTGTGGTCTTATGGGAAAATCTTGTTGCTCATGAACTTTCCCCTTTCTCCCACGTAATCCACTCTCTTTTCTTTTCTTTTCTTTTCTTTTTTTTTCTTTTTTTCGGAGCTGGGGACCGAACCCAGGGCCTTGCGCTTCCTAGGCAAGCGCTCTAACCACTGAGCTAAATCCCCAACCCCCGTAGTCCACTCTCTAGTCACTGACACCATCACCCCCAATGTAGACTTCTGGCCTCTCATTCTCTCGCCCACAGCCAGCTAGAGCTGATCAGATACTGAAAACTAATAGCAAATGAATGGACATGATGAATAATAAGGAACAGAATGGGCATAAATAATGAACAGGGGCTGGAGAGACGGCTCAGTGGTTAAGAGCACCGACTGCTCTTTCAGAGGTCCTGAGTTCAAATCCCAGCAACCACATGGTGGCTCACAACCATCTGTAATGGAATCCGATGCCCTCTTCTGGTGTGTCAGAAGACAGCTACAGTGTACTCATATACAAAATAAATAAATAAATCTTTAAAAAAAAATAATGAACAGGCATGAATAGATGAATGAAGGAGATTGTGAATGAATGGATGATGGCCAAGTAACTGTCACGAGCAAGTGGACAGTGATGACGAAACTTCAATGAACGGGAGTAATGAACAAGTGAATGAGCAAATGAGGTATGAATGAACTGTCCAACAAATGATGGGTGCCTGGGTCAATGATGACTTTATGGTGCAGGACAAGTTTTGTGAATGAATGAACAAATTATGAATGGATAGCCGTGATAAACAACTGATACGTGACTCAGGACTCCTGGGTGTTGCTTCAGGACTGGAGTTCCCCTGGGCCGAGACAGATATTGACAGCCTAACCTCAGGGTAGGAGGACGCAGTAGGGAGGGAAAGAGGGACACCCCCGCCCCATTCCCGACACTCACAGAAGTTTTCTGACGATCACATTTTTGTACTGGGGAAGGTCATCACCCTTGAAAACCTTATCCATCTGGAAAAAAGCAAACCAGAGATCATACAGGGCTGGAGTATGTCCTATCTCTGGACAGCTCCAGGCTGGTGTTGGTGGAGCCCCTAGGAAGGAGAAAGAAAAAGACAGGAAGCTGTGATGGGGGCTGGGTGGAGAAGGGGTCAAGGCTGGGTGCTCTGAGAAGACTCAGAATTCTGGGAGGCAAAAAGTGTATGAGACACTGGGATAGGTAGCCATTGACCACACTTGGCTGAGGACTTGCTCCCACCTGGCTCAGGAAGAGGTCTGTGAAGTTCTTGTAGTCCTGGGAGGACATGTTCTTCATGTCAGCTGTGAAGTTCCGTTCAATCACTTTTACTATCACGGTTACGGTAGCGTTAATAACATTGGGGAATTCTGTGGGACCAGACAACATGGTGCATGAGACACCAACCCTTAGGGCCCTCAGGAATGTCTCTGGGGTGTGTAAAACGTTCTGCCTGTTGGTATCGTGGAGGGGGAAAAAAGGATAGAAACTCAAGAATCAGTTGAGGGGGGCCCTCTCTCTCTCTCTCTCTCTCTCTCTCTCTCTCTCTCTCTCTCTCTCTCTCTCTCTCTCTCTCTCTCTCTCTCTCTCCTCTCTCTCTCTCTCCCTCTCCCCCTCTCCCTCTCTCTCTCTCTCTCTCTCTCTCTCTCTCTCTCTCTGTGTGTCTCTGTGTGTGTGTGTTCATACATGTACATGTTCATGTGTGCAGTCCATGTATGGAGTTGACATCCAGTTGCAAGTCTCCCTTTATTGCCTCTCTTCAGTGTTTGAGACAGGGTCTCTCACTGGATGTCACCAACTTGGCTAGAATGGCTGGTCAGCAAGACCCAACTCTGTGAATCTCCTTGTCAGGTTACAGGAGCACAGCACTATGGCCAGAGTTTCGCATCAGTTCTGGGCATCCAGACTGAGATCTCCATACCTGCACTGTGAATACTTTCACTGTAGAACTCCCTCCTCCCCAGCCCCCAGTCCTTGTCTCTTGATATCACAGACCTAATGGCCAGACGAAGACCCAGGGAGTCAGGTGGAAGGCTTACAAAGGGTTAGGATAGAAACCTCCTATTAGAGAAGAGGAGAACCGCAAAGTTAGAGCAGGAGGACCAGAGCAGGGGAAACATTACCTCCTCTCCCTGAAGTGAAGCCATGGGAATGATCATCATTCCAACATGGCCATCTAGCTGTAAGGGTCAAGGGGCACAGGGAGGGCTTCAGGTATCAGAGGAGTCATTACCTACTGGGAAGGAAAACAGCATGGAGTCACAGAGCTGACCCGTGTAGCCTGGTTGGCATTCACACTGTCTGCCGTTCCAATTTCCATTCTTGCAGTCCTCTGGGAAAGGGCAGAATTCAAAAAGATCATTGAGAAAGCTCTAGGAACAAAAACACTTGCTCCCATCAAGGTGTCATCATGGCCCTACCCTGGACAAGGGGAACGAGAGCAGATGATGCTACAACCTCACATTCCCATCTCGTTCCAAGAAACTAGAGGGCAAAGCACAAGAAAAAGGTGTTTAAGGATACAAGAAACAGAGAAGAAAGAGACAGAGACAGAGACAGAGAGAGAGAGAGAGGGAGGGAGGAAGGAAGAAACCCTATGAATCAAACAACAGCAACAACATGTTGAGCATGGTGACTTACACTTGTAATCACAGCACTCAGGAGGCTGAGGTAGAAGGATCACAAGATTGAATGCAGCCTGAGCACACTGGGATGCTGTTCCAGCACCCCTAATCTCATACCAAAGAAAACACATATCAATGTGAGAAATATACATCGATAGCTATATAGGTCAGAGTCATGTGACATCTTTTTATGTCCACACAGAAAAAGATGATTAAGAACTAAGGCCTAAGAGAGAAACACAGAGTCAATCACATGAAACTTACTCAGTGGCAGAGTGGAAAATGTCAGGGATGTTTCTGATGATAGAGGAATAGAAAACGTTGATTCAGCAGGAATGGTGGTAGATTGAGAGCTCGAAGGAGGGTGACTCGTGTCCATTGAAATCCCACTGCTTGGAAAGGTTGTAGATGCCTGTGGGAAGACTGTTGGAGATGTCTCAGATGCTTGAGTTGCTTGGGTTGAAGTTGGACGACTTGGGGAGGAGGTTGCAGATGCCTCAGTCAAGGCTGAGGTGTGGCTGACCTCAGGAGGTACAGAAGATTCAATTGAAATTGGGCTGCTTTGGGAGGTCACAGTTTCCTGAGGGAAGATTGTGGTTTGGTCAGTATGACTGGGTGGAGTTCTCAGTGTTGACATCAGGCTGCTTGGGTGTGTTGTAGCTCCCTCAGGTTGGTTTGTGATGTGGGTGATCCCAGGAGTTACAGCTGTTTCTGTGGAGTGTAAGTGGTTATGAATTTGGAATATCCTGGAATGAACCCTGCTTGGGATGTCATAGTCCCGTGAGTTTCTTCTGTTGATATAGTCATTGCTGGGGAGCTTGTAGACACATCAGCTAGCTTTGTGGAGTATGACGTGTCAGGAGGTACAGCTGTGTCTGTGGAAATTGTTCTGCCTTTGATTGCCTCAGTCAGGGTTGTTTTGTAACTTGTTTGAGTTTCTTGTGTTGAAATGACACTGCTTGGGGAACTTGTGAATGTCTCACTTTTTGCTGCAGTGAGTAAGGTGTTAATGGGCATAGTTGTTTCTGTGGAAATTGTCCTGCTTGTGTAGGTTGTAGATTCTTGAGCCAAGAGTATTGTTTGAGAGTTCTCAGTTGGTTGAGTTTGAAGTGTTGAAATTTGGTTGCTTGTCCAGGTTTTACTTTCTTTAGTCAGGGCTTTGGTTTTGGAGGTATCTTGAGGTGCAGTCATTTCTATTGAAATTGACCTCCTTGGGAGGCTTGTAGAATCCTCAGTGAAGCCTGTCATTTGTACCTTCTCAGTGGACTTTGTGCCATGTGTCCATTCTGAGTTGCTTGGGGAATTTGTATATATATCGGTTTTGGATTTTGTGTGTGTGATGTCAGGAGATACAGGTGTTCCCGTTGATGCTTGGTTGTTTGGGGAGGTTGTAGATTCCCCATTGACGATTGTTGTTTGGGAGGACCTAGTAACTTGAGTTGTGTGTTTTGAGATCATCCTTTTGGGGGAATTTGTCAAATCCTCATTCAGGCCTGTGGTGTCCGAGGTTTCAGGATTTCCATCTGCTTCTGTTGAAGTTGAGTTCTTTTGGAAAGTTGTTGTACCCTGAGTGAGGTCTGTCGATGCTGAGATTTCAGGGGTCGGAATTGTATCGCTTGTAGGAACTGTGTTCTGAGAGTTTTCAGTGGTCCTTGGTGTTGATGGTAAATGTGAGATGGTTCGGTCAGATGCTGTTCCTTCTTTTGGAACTGTACTTTGGGAGTTTCCAGTCATCACCAATGTGGAAGTTGAACTCAGGTCTCCTATTTCAGTTGCTAATCCATGTCCTGGCGCTGTGCTCTGAGAATCTTCCGTTGTCTTGGACATGCGTGCCAAACTGCTTGTATGTTCGGTTACATCTGTTTCTCTTGTTTGCTTGCTGTCAGTGGACGCTGCTACAAGTGTTGAATTTGTGCTGCTTGGCAAAGTTGTGGGGCCATTTGTACCAGATCGGAGAGTTCTTTTCTCTCTTAGACCTGTTTTAGTTGGGGCAGGGGAGGAATTAGAGAAGAAGGGATGATTTATCAATTTTTGCCTTTTTTCCCTGTTATTCCTGAGAAACCATGAGAGCTAGTTCCGTCTCCCACTAAAGAACAATTGGTCTTTCCTCCCCAGTGTGTACAAACCCACCCATGAACCCATAAATTTCATCAGTGGTCCTGTACTCCCCCTTTCTCTTCTGAGCAACATAATATTTTGGGGCAGCAGTAACTGTGTCACAAGATAATTCCTGACTTGGATTGCTTGTAGTATGGAGTTGCCGATGTGGCAAAGGCCTTGTGGGTCACCTCAAGCCAGCATTTCCTGCACTCGCCTTCCTCCATGCCCAGAGCTGTGCTCACTCTCCCCGGTGCTCTGACACAAGTGCCCTGAGGTGCCAGGCACATTCTCCTGTCCCTACCCTTTCTCTCACCTCATGAGTCACACTTGCCACATGTCCTGTGGACTAGTGCGAGCATCACAGTCCCCCGACCCCACTCTTTACATTGGACCCCTGCAGCAGCATTTCCCATGAACCTAGAAGGCACCAGAGGGCTGATGGGATCACCTAACTCCATGGCAGTTCTCTCTGTGTCCTTTCTCCCCCACACACACGTGCATGCACAAGGGCTGAAACACACACTTGCTAGAATATCACCATGGCTGCACGCCAGCCTGTGGTCCTCACTGCGTCCCACAATAGGTTTCTCCTCTGTTCCCACTCCCCCATCCTGCTTATGGGCTATGGTTGTGCAGAAGGAGGGTTTGCAGCTCCTTCTCCAGGAGGACAGGCAACTCTGTGTGCAGCACAATTTCTTATATCACATATTGGGGCAGCCAATCTTCACTGTCAGCTTGTGTGGATTTGGCATCCCCTACACACCCTCTTCTGGGTCTATCTTTGAGGGTGTTTCCAGAGAATTATAGATCAGGAGGGAGGGCCTACCCTGGGTATGGGTGGTACCATCTCACTGGCTGGGATCTCCGACTGAATAAAAGAAACTGTTCTTCCCTGAAGCTGCCGCTGTCGGGTAACAGCAACAAAGTAAGCTGTGGACATTTCTGAGACAGCAAAATGTTTGCAGCTTAAGCATGAGGACCTGAGTCTCGATGCTCGGCATCTACGTGAAAAGCCGGGTGTGGGGAAACATGCCCTAATCCTGGCCCTGGGGAGGCAGAGACAAAAAGATGCTTACAGTACATCTTTGGCCTTACTGTACAGTCTAGCCAAAGGAGTGAGCTCAGTGTTCAGTGAGGGACCCTGTCTTAATATGTGCAGCTTGATCTTCTTGTGGAGCTCCTAACAGAAGGAGTTGGGGTGTCTCTGACTCTTTTACTTGCTTTCCCTCCTACTGGGTTGCCTCATCCAGCATGACTATGAGAGGAGGCGCCTAATCTGATTGCAGCCTGATATACCATGTTTGGCCGATATCCCTGGGAGACCTGCTGTTTTCTGAAGGGAAATGGAGGAGGAAATGGGAGGTGCAGAGAAGGGACTGGGAGGGGAGGATGGAGTGGAAACTGTAGTCAGAATAAACTCTATGAGAGGAGAATAAATGGAAAACGTTTAAAACAAGTTTTTAAAGTGGGAAGTGAGTAAGGAAGATCTCTATGTTAACCTCTGCCTCCTACAGGTCTTCTCTCCCTCTCTCTGAAACACACACACACACACACACACAAACACACTAAATATGAATATTCACAGAGAAAGTATCTGATATGGATAAGAATATAATACCCGATTCCCATTCATCTACCTAAGAATGGGCTGGAGATACAACTAGGGGCTGGGGGCGTGGCTCAGTGGTAGAGCCCCTGCCTAGAATCTCCCAATGAGGGGCTGGGGATGTGGCTCAGTGGTAGAGCCCCGGCCTAGAATCCCCCAGTGAGGGGCTGGGGGTGTGGCTCAGTGATAGAGCACCTGCCTAGAATCCCCCAGTGAGGGGCTGGGGGCGTGGCTCAGTGATAGAGCACCTGCCTAGAATCCCCCAGTGAGGGGCTGGGGGCGTGGCTCAGTGGTAGAGCCCCTGCCTAGAATCCCCCAGGGAGAGGCTGGGGGCGTGGCTCCAGTGAAGAGCCCTTCATTTTCTATCATAAATGAAGCCCTAGATTCAATTCCCAGTACTCTAAATAAAATAAAACAAAACCCTAAAGGGAAAACCAACAGCAATCTGTCCGTCTTTTTCATGAATTTATAATTCATTATTTATAATTCTAAAACCTTAAGCATTATTGCACCCTCTACCTGAATCACACTGATTGGTCTTGGCACAGCTGTCACTTCTGTGGCTGTTTCTCTCAGGCCCCTGTGATGACAGAGAACATCTCTCTCCTGCCAGCTCTGTTAGGGCCTACCAGGTGACCAAGATGCAGATCTGGCTGGCATCGTGACACAGATCTTTAATCCTAGTGCTGGGAAAACAGACGCAAGTGGGTTGTCTGTGAGTTATAGGCCAGTCCTCCTTTTACTTTTATTTTGAGATGAGGACGCACTAAGTTATCCAGACTGGCCTTAAACTCACGCGGTGCCTCAATCAGGCCTTGGCATTTTAGTCCACCTGCTTCAGCCTCCCAAGTAGCCAGGATGACAGGCCTGCACCACCAGGACCAATTTGGTTTTCGTTTTTTGTTTGTTTGTTTGGTTGGTTGGTTAGTGTTTTCATTTTTGTTTGGTTTGGATTCCTGCTAGGCAAAGCTTCTACACTGAGACACACCCTCAGTCTCTTTTTTAAAAAGTTATTAAATGTTTGATTCTGCCCTGTCTTTTCTCCCTAAGCTAATGGAGGCAAAAGGCCTGAGTGGTTGGTTGCCGGGAGAGTCAGACCTCACTCAATGGGGTGTACAGGACGCAGCTAAAGAAAGCGACCACGAACTGGTGAGAGAATCAACTGAGCAGGGCTCACCGGGGCTTCCAGAGGCTCAGGTGACAATCGGGGGCCTGGTACGGGTCCCCTGCTTATGCACTACGATTGCACAGCTTGGTGTTCTTCTGGGGCCCTAACGGTGGGAGCGAGGGCTGTCTCTGACTCCTTTGCCTGTCCTTGGGACCCCTTTCCTTCTTCTGGGTCTCCTCATCCAGCCTTGATATGAGGGTCCATGCTTAGTCTTATTGTAACTTGTTATATGCCATTTTTGATGTTCCACTGATATCCCTGGGATGCCTGCTCCCTCCTCCCCTCCCTCCTCCTCCCTCCTCCCTCCCTCCTCCTTCCCTTCCTCCCTTCCTTTCCTGATCCTCCTCCTCCTCCTCCTCCTCCTCCTCCTCCTCCTCCTTCTTCTCTCTCTCTCCCTCTCTCTCTCTCTCTCTCCCTCTCTCTCTCTCTCCTTCTTACTGGATCTAGAGGAGAGGCAAGGCGTGTGGGGATAATGACTGGAAGGAGTGGAGGTAGAGGAAGCCATGGTCAGGATTCAATGTACAGAAAGAATAAACATTTTTAAAAAAATTTTTTTATCTGGGAGTGAGGAGGTCTGGTGGGGTGGGGGTGGGGGTGGGAACCTCCTCTTGGAGACAGGGGAGGGGAAGTGGGATGGGGAGTGGTCACAGGGTGGACCTGAAGGGGAATGGAGACTGGACTGTGAAAAAAGATTAAATAACAACAACAACAACAACAACAACAACAACAACTACAACAATTTTAAAGCATTCTTTAAAGAGAAAGGGTGTTAGTTGAATAACTTTGAAGAAGTAACTCCCCACCTGATGGAGGAACCTCAGAGGGATATGGCTTCCCACAAAATGCCTTTTCTTCCTTCTTGGTAGGCAAGGAAGTCTCTGTCCTCAACTGTCTCCTCCCAAACTCACCATTAACAGATCCCTGTACACATCTCCTTCCAAAGCCACCCTGCCTGTGCGCACCTACAGGCAACCCCCTCAGTTCTGTGCCACTCATCCACGGTTCCACTCCACTCTGTTGCTTGGGACTAACCCCAGGCCCCACCCCAGGCCCGGGAATTAGAGACAAATTAATTCCAAACCCTCCCCAACCCAGTGATGAAGTGAAAGAGGCCAGGAATTCCTGTAATCCCAGAACTGTGGGGCTGAGGCAGGGGGATCATTAGCTCGAGGCTGAGATGGGGCTACAGTGTGAAGGTCTATCTTCAAGAAAACCAAAGGGAGTAAGGACTGGGGATGGGGCTCAGCTAGCAGAGTACCTGCCTAGCATGCACAAGGCCCTGGGTTCCAAGCTCAGCACCATAGAACCTGGGGGGATGGGGATGGCAGGGGTATGCTTGTCATGCAAGCACTGAGGCAAGAAGACGGTGAGCATGAGGGGCAGCCTGGGCTACATTGTGAGGTCCTGGCTCAAAGACCCAAAGGAAGAGTTGCAGAGGCAGCTTGACTAGTAGCGTGCTTGCCTAGCATACAGTGAGCCCTGGGTTTTATCAGAAGGTGGCGGCAAGGGGACCATTGCCTTTCAAGGAATCCTCTGAAACACTGCATTCTGGGCCAGCGTGGGCTACAGGAGGGTTCTGTCTCAGAGAGTGAGAGGGAAAAAGAGAAGGAGGAGATAGGGGGGAGGGAGAGGGAGAGAAATATGGGAAGAGGGAGGGGAGGGAGGGAGGATACATTGCAAAGGCTACCCCCAGGAGCCCATGAGGGAGGGCACAGTCCCTCTGTCTCTAGTTTACAAAGCCTAAGGGAGGAGGTAATACTTAGGCTGTTGTGTTTCCCTCAAGAAAAAAAAAACTGAAAAGGAGTTTCTTAGATGTATTCATGAATTTTACTGGACTTTTTACGCCGAGACAAAGGAACATTGTTGTTGTGGCTGGTCGAACAATAAAAAGGATATAAAATGCAGTTTATGACCACCATTCTCCCCGACTCAGAGAGGATGAAGAGAGATGAGGAGAGGTGGTTTTTACCAGCCCTCGACCTGTCAGGAGCCCAGGCAGAACTCACTGACTTCCTGCCTGCCTAGCGGCTGTAGATGCCATCAGACTGAAAAGCATTCTCTCCCACATAGGGGGCCCAACATCATGTTCCTTTGTAACTGTTGTCTTCTTTTAAAACAGTCTCAGTGCTGGAGACCTGGCTCAGCGGCTAAGAGCACTGGCTTCTCTTTTGAAGAACCGGGGTTTAATTCCCGGAACCCACAAAGGGGCTCACTCAGTGTGTCACTCCAACTCCAGGAGATCCAAACCTTTCTGGCCTCCCTAGGCACCAGGTGTTCCTGGGGGTACACAGACATATGTTACGTGCAGGCAAAATACGCAAACAAAGAAAGCAAGAATAGCGTTTGCCTGCACCTTTAATCCTAGCACTTGGGAGGCAGAGGCAGGTAGATTTCTGAGTTCAAGGCCAGCCTGGTCTACAGAGTGAGTTCCAGGACAGCCAGGGCTACACAGAGAAACCCTGTCTCAAAAAACCAGAACACACACACACACACACACACACACACACACACACACACACACAGAGAGAGAGAGAGAGAGAGAGAGAGAGAGAGAGAGAGAGAGAGAGAGAGAGTGTCTTACGTCTTACTATGCAGCCCAGGCTGGTCTCAAGATTTTCCTGCCTTGGCCTCCCAAGTGATGAGATTGTGGACATGCACCAGCATACGGTGCCGGGAACACAACCCACTTTATTAACTGAGCCACACCCTCAGCAGTGTCTCACAGCGTCCTAAGAAGACGGCCACAGGCAAGCCGGAGAGAAATGAGCCTCCCCTCTCTCTGATGTGGCGAAAGCATCAACAAATCCAGTTTCCTTGTCAATTGCTATTTCCTACCTTCCTTTTTGCATTCAGGGAAAACTCTCAAGGGTGGGGTTTCAGATGTGACTGTCCAGTAACACTTTCTCTTTCTAGCATCTCTCCTGCTGTTAACACCCAAGATACCCTTAACTCTTAACGGTCCTCTGTTGCTTTTGCTCATTGGTTGGTTGAGTTTTCAAGCTGTCTTTTATTTATTTTTTTTTAAACATAGGATGTTGTGTAGCCCAGGCTAGACACAAACTTGTAGCTAAGGATGGCCTTTGTGCTTCTGCTGTTCTGCTTCCCATTCCCGACTGTAGTGTTCCTAACGTGCGCGGCCACACTCGTTTTGTACAGTGCTGGGGGCCTAATGTGCACTCTGTCAACTGAGCTTTGTCTCTGGCCCTCAACCGTCCTGCTGTTCTTCCTAACCTACTATCTCAGGGGAAGCTTGCGCTCTGTCACTTGTCTACTTTCTCCAGGTGAGCACCTCTCTGCTGGGGCTTTTGTCAGGCCCTGGGAGAAGCAACTAGGGATAAGAACATTGGTGAAAAGATTCACACTCTCCTAGCCTAAGGAAGCAGGAAAAGCTGGCCTCCAAGATTAAGGACACTGAATTAGGTAGGAGTGTGTGTGTGTGTGTGTGTGTGTGTGTGTGTGTGTGTGTGTGTGTGTAAGTGTTGCCTGTGTATGCTCCTATGTGTACACTGAGGTGGTGTACACATCTGGGAAAGCCAGAGGTCAGAGGTCAGAGGTCAGATGTCTTCCTCTACTGCCTCGCCAGTGACCTCTGGGGAGCTCTACATCCTCAGTGTGAGGGTTACTACAGAAAGGCAGGGGACGCCTGGCTGCAGAGGTACACTTCTCCTCCAGAGAAACACAAGTGGCCAAGAAGCTTATGAGAAGGAGGAAAGTAAGTCAACCTTGTCAGGAAACAAAACCAGCCAGCATCGGCATCAGTGGTAGAAAGTAATCCTCGCTGGCTGGTGGCCAGGCGTGGCAATACATTCCCGTAAGCAGGAGGATCCGGGGATTAACGTCCTCTTCGATTACAGAGCAAACTTGAGACCAGCCTGGGTTTCAGGAGACACAGCCTCTAAACAAACAGGCTAACAAATAGAGGTGGGGAGGGAACTTAGTCCAGAAAGTGCCTACCCTAAGGGGATGTGAGTCTGTATTCAATGAATTAAAGCCATACTTGTAATCACAGTTTTAGGGAAGTGGAGACAGGCTCAACTCCAAGATTTCCTGACCAGTCAGCTCAGCCAAGTTAGAGAGACCCAGGCCAATAGGAGACCCTGTCTCAAAAGGCAGTGTGGGGACTGGGAGCTGGGAGAGCTGGGGGCTGGGAGCTGGGAGCTGGGAGAGCTGGGGGCTGGGAGCTGGGAGCTGGGAGCTGGGAGAGCTGGGAGCGGGGATCTGGGAGCTGGGAGCTGGGAGCTGGGAGCTGGGAGCTGGGAGCTGGGAGCTGGGAGCTGGGAGCTGGGAGCTGGGAGCTGGGAGGAGCTGGGAGGCTGGGAGCTGGGAGAGCTTGGGAGCTGGGAGGCTGGGAGCTGGGAGAGCTGGGAGAGCTGGGGGCTGGGAGCTGGGAGCTGGGAGCTGGGAGGCTGGGAGCTGGGAGGCTGGGAGGCTGGGGAGCTGGGAGCTGGGAGCTGGGAGCTGGGGCTGGGAGCTGGGAGCTGGGAGCTGGGGCTGGGAGGCTGGGAGCTGGGAGCTGGGAGGCTGGGAGCTGGGAGCTGGGAGGCTGGGGCTGGGAGCTGGGAGCTGGGAGGCTGGGCTGGGAGCTGGGAGCTGGGAGCTGGGAGGCTGGGAGCTGGGAGCTGGGAGCTGGGGCTGGGAGGCTGGGGCTGGGAGGCTGGGAGGGAGGCTGGGAGCTGGGAACTGGGAGCTGGGAGCTGGGAGCTGGGAGCTGGGAGCTGGGAGGAGGTGGGAGCTGGGAGCTGGGAGAGCTGGGAGCTGGGAGCTGGGAGCTGGGAGGCTGGGAGCTGGGAGCTGGGAGGTGGGAGGCTGGGAGCTGGGAGGCTGGGAGCTGGGAGCTGGGAGCTGGGAGCTGGGAGGCTGGGAGCTGGGAGCTGGGAGGCTGGGAGCTGGGAGCTGGGAGCTGGGAGCTGGGAGCTGGGAGGCTGGGAGCTGGGAGCTGGGAGCTGGGAGCTGGGAGCTGGGAGGCTGGGAGCTGGGAGCTGGGAGCTGGGAGCTGGGAGCTGGGAGGCTGGGGGAGCTGGGAGAGGAGCTGGGGCTGGGGAGCTGGGAGCTGGGAGCTGGGAGGCTGGGAGCTGGGAGCTGGGAGAGCTGGGGGCTGGGAGCTGGGAGGCTGGGGAGCTGGGAGCTGGGAGCTGGGAGCTGGGAGGCTGGGAGCTGGGAGGCTGGGAGCTGGGAGCTGGGAGCTGGGGCTGGGAGCTGGGGGGCTGGGAGCTGGGAGCTGGGAGGCTGGGAGCTGGGAGCTGGGAGCTGGGAGCTGGGAGAGCTGGGAGAGCTGGGAGCTGGGAGAGCTGGGAGCTGGGAGCTGGGAGAGCTGGGAGCTGGGAGCTGGGAGCTGGGAGCTGGGAGCTGGGAGCTGGGAGCTGGGAGCTGGGAGCTGGGAGGCTGGGAGCTGGGAGGCTGGGAGCTGGGAGCTGGGAGCTGGGAGCTGGGGCTGGGAGCTGGGAGCTGGGAGCTGGGAGCTGGGAGCTGGGAGCTGGGAGGCTGGGAGAGCTGGGAGCTGGGAGGCTGGGAGCTGGGAGCTGGGAGCTGGGAGCTGGGAGCTGGGGCTGGGAGCTGGGAGGCTGGGAGCTGGGAGGCTGGGAGCTGGGGCTGGGAGCTGGGGAGCTGGGAGGCTGGGAGAGCTGGGAGCTGGGGCTGAGGCTGGGAGCTGGGAGCTGGGAGGCTGGGAGCTGGGAGCTGGGAGCTGGGAGAGCTGGGAGCTGGGATCTGGGAGCTGGGAGCTGGGAGCTGCTGGTTCAGCAATAGAGTGAATACTACCTTTCCAGAGCACCTGAGTTCAGTTCCCAGTACCCACCTTAGTCAGCTCCTAACTGCCTGTGGCTCCAGCTCCACAGGTTCACCCTGTTCTTGCCTGAGGCACACACATATACAACACACACACACACACACACACACACACAGACCCAGACACACACACATGCACACACTCCAGACACAGACACACACACACACACACACAGACACCCACATACACAGACGACACACACACACACAGCACACCCAGACACAGACACCCACACAGACACACACACACACACACACACACACACACACACACACACACACAGACACTCCTCAACACACACACACACAGACACTCAATACACACACACACAGACACACACACACAGACACTCACACACACACAGACAGACACACACACAGACACCACACACACACACACACACACACCCACACACACACACACACACACACACAAACAAGCCTATACACACAGAGACATACATCTATTTACACACAGACACCACACAGACACTCAACACACACACACACATACACACACACACACCACAAAACACTCAACACACACACACAGACACCACACAGACACTCAACACACACAGAGACACACACACAGACACACACACACACAGACACTCAACACACACACACAGACATACACACAGACACCACACACACACACACACACACACACACACACACACAAGCATATAAAAAATAAGAGTCCAGAGTGCTAAAATAAATCGTATTTATCGCCCTGCCAAAAACTCAAGTCCGAGTGGATCAAAGGTTTCAACATAAAACCAGACACACTGAGCCTAACAGAGGAGAAAGTGGGGAAGAGCCTGGAGTGCATTGGCACTGGAGACGACTTCCTGAACAGAATTTGGATAGCACAAGCACCAAGTTTGACACTGAATAAATGGGTCATCGTGAAACTGAAAAGTGCCTTCCTGCTAGGCAAAGGACACCATTAATAGGACATTCCCTACAGAATTGGGAAAAGGCTTTCACCAACGCCGGATCTGGACAGCAACAAAGCAAACGATCCAGTTTAAAAATGGGGTTCAGGCCTGAGCAGAGCCTTCTCATCAGAGGAGTCTCAAACGTCTGAGAAACACGTGAAGAAATACTTGACGTCCTCAGCCACCCGGGAAATGCTAATCAAAACCTCGAGATTCCGTCTTACATCTGTCAGAATGGCTAAGATCAACAACACAAGCGACAGCTTGTGCTGGTGAGGATGTGGAGCAAAGGGAACACTCCTCCAGTGCTGGTGGGAGTGCGAACTCCTACAACCACTCTGGAAATCAATATGGAGGCTCCTCAGAAAACTGGGACTCGATCTACCTCAGGATCCGCCTATACCACTCTTGGCGAAATACCCAAAAGATGCCCCATCCTACCACAGGGACGCTTGCTCAGTTACGTTCAATGGCAGTTTTTATTCATAGTAGCCGGAAACCGGAAACAACCTAGATGTCCTCAACTGAAGAGGGGATAAAACAAATGTGGTCCATTTACATAATGGAATATTACTCAGCCATTTTTTTGAAGAAGGGAATATTAATCAGCTGTTAAAAATGACACCATGAGCTTTGCAGAGGACGCAGCAGAGACCCATGCAGACTCTGAGATCGTTGATTCAGTCTCTGTGAGCCCCTCTGAGCCCTGCTTAGTTGATTCTGTGTGGTATTTTCCTGGTTTCCTCAACCCCTCTGGCTCCTACAATTCTTCCTCCCCCTCTCCGGAATTCACTTTGCTCTGCCTAATGTTTGGTTGTGGATAACTGTTGTGTTTTATAAAAAAGATAATGAAAGAGGAAGGAATATGTTTAATGGTGATGCGGTAAGGTATAGGGGAAGGGGGTAGACCAGCCTTGAACTCACAATCCTCCTGCCTCAGCCTCTGACATGCTAGAATTACAGGCATGTATCATCATGGCTTAGCTTATTAAGGACTTTCTTATTCTAACATTGGGACACAGTATTTCATGAAACATAGGGAGAACCTTCCTGTGCAGTTACAGTGTATTTCTTATGCAGTGTATGTGTGTCTGGGTCTTTCCTTTAAAAGACTAGTCTAACACTGAGGTCTAGCTCATGCATGGAATCCCAGCACTGGGGAAGCTGAGACCAGAGGATTGCAAGTATGAACCTAGCCTGGGCTGCAGGGTGAATTCCAGGGCAACCTGGGCTACATAGCAAGACATTGTCTTAGAAAGAAAGAAAACAAAAGGAAGGAAGGAAGGAAGGAAGGAAGGAAGAAAGGAAAGAAGGAAGGAAGGGAAAGGAGGAAGGAAAAAAGAAGGAAGGAGGGAAGGAAAGAAGAAAGGAGTAAAAAGAAAAGAGCAGAAAAATAGGACTGGGGAAATGGTTCAGGAGGCAAGGAGCTTGTTGTGCAGGCATGAAGACCTGAGTTCAAATCCCCAGCACCCGTATGTGCGCCTGTAACCCCAGCAAGGAGACTGACGGGCATATTCCTGGGGCTCGTCAGCCAACCCAGCCAGCCAACCCAGCAATCTCTAAGTTCAGTTAAGACCCACACCCACAGCCACACCCAACCCCATCTCAAAAACTGAGACAGAAGAGAAATGGAGAAGGATATCCTAAGTCAACCTCTGGCCTCCACGTGTGCCGCCACGTGTGTCCACACCTGCACCCACAGGTGAGTCCACCACACACATAAAGCCCGGTGAACAAACATTTCACACCAGAAGGCACCTTGAGAGAAGAGGGCTGAAGCCCTGAGCTCTCCTACCTCCTCCAAAACATACGTATGCTCGTAGAGCAGTCAAGCATGGAGATCCCCAGTGCAAATGCCCTGAAGCGGCAGCGGCGACACGGGAGGCCCCTATAGCTGTGTGTACTGAGAGGACTCAGGCACCTCTGAGGTCAGCCTGACACGGCTGTGACTTTGTGTTACGGTACAGTGAGCTCTTCTACCTTCCCATTTCACACGGAGAACTGGAGACGGTGATTGCTATAACCACGCTACTTGCTCGGGAATATTCTAGTGTATGCCAAAATTGTGGTGAGGGACACAGGTGAGCTTCAGCCAGTTGTCATGGGAGCACACTCCGTCCTGCAACGCATGTACCCAATGGTTTGGGCCTCATGGCCCTTCCTTTCTCTCTTCCTCCTCTTCTTCTTTTCCTCCTCCTCATCTTCCTCCTCCTCTTCCTCCTGTGGTGTGTGTGTGTGTGTGTGTGTGTGTGTGTGTGTGTGTGTGTAGCACAGACTGTCCTTGAACTCACTAAGTACCCAAGGATGACCTTGAAATCCTGATCTTGCAGCCTCTACCTCCCAAGTGCTGGGACTGCACTTCCCCTGGTTTATTAGGGAGCTGGGGCTTGAACCTACTGCTTTGTGTACGCTAGGCAGACACTGTACTAACTGACCATAGCCCAGCCCTTTATTCCTTTCCTGGAAGTTCCTTTCTATCTGTCATGGTTGTGAAACTGAATGAGACAAGACCACCCTCTCTCATTCCTTCCTCTGCAGACCCTATGGCAAGAAGATGAATCCCTCATTTTTCCATGTCAGCCAGTAGTGTCACTCCTGCCTTTGCCTGCTGCCTTCTTTAAGCCAGAGCCCTCTTCTCTCTGCGTCTGCTTCGGACACCCAGTATAGTTCATTGAATAGTGTATTCCCCGTCCTTCCCACCCGTCTTAGTGAGAGTTACTCTCGGTGTGATGAAACACCATGACCAAAAGTAAAGTTATGGTGGAAAGGGTTTATTTGGCTTACACTTTCACATCCATCACTGTTCATCATCAAAGGAGGTCAGGGCAGGAACTCAAACAGGACAGGAACCTGGAGGCAGGAACTGATGCAGAGGCCATGGAGGGGTGCTGCTTATTGGCTTGCTCCTCATGCCTTGCTCAGCCTGCTTGCTTACAGAACCCAGGACCACCAGTCCATGCATGGCACCATCCACCATGTGCTGAGTCTCTACCCCCCTCCCCACTGATCACTAAGAAAATGCCTTTACAGCTGGATCTCAGGGATGCATTTTCTCAATGAAGGTTCACTCCTCTCAGACATCTTTAGCTTGCATCAAGCTGACGTAAAACTATCCAGCACACCTTGAGGTGTGGACAGGTCCTGACCCTAGGTAACTGTAGATATGATCTTATGGGGCAATAATTTTTTTGCAAGTGTAATTATGCTCAAGATCTCAAGATCAGATTTAGGGTGGGTCTGAAATCCAAATAGTGGTGTTCTTCTAAGAGGATTCAATTTCCATCTCATTAAAGCCCCTGTAAACATTTTATTTGATCTGCCTTATCTGGAGCACCTGCACAGGTAGAGCAGACCTGCACACTTGACCTGCACAGGATGCAGATGAGGCAGAGAACGGAGCGATACAGCCATGAGCCAAAGACTGTTAGACACTCCCAGAAGCTGCAAGAAGCAAGGAAGCATGTCCCCAACGAGCTTTCGAGAGAATAGGCTCCCAGAATGTTCTTATTTAGGTTTCTTCCCTCCACATGTTAAGAGAATAAATGTCTGTTTTGAAGTCACCAACCTGGGGTCATTTGTTAGAGCAGTCACAAGAAATGACAAGAGATTTCCTGCTATAACACATGGTGAAAACTATGGGCTCTGGACCTAAAAGACTTGGGTTCAAATCCCTACTCCTCCTCATGAAAGATGGGTGACCTTGAAGAAATCAGCAGTGGCCTCTGGGTCTCGACATCCCCAAAGCTGAAAATGGAAGGTGCCAGAAACCTTTCTCTGAGGGTCAATGTGAAAGTTAAATGAAGCTGGACGCAGTGGTGCCGACTTGGAATTTCAGCTGCCTGGGAGGCTGAGAAATGAGGATCACAAGTTCAAGGCCTGTCTGAGGTACAGAGTGAGTTCAAGAGCAGCCTAGGCAACTTAGCCAGTCTCAGAATAAAAAGTAAAAAGAGGCCTGGGGATGAGACTCAGTGATAAGCTGCTTTCCTACACAAGAGGTCCTAGGTTCAATTCCAAGTACCATCAAAGAGAAAAGAGTGGGCAGTGAAATGGATGGAAGGGTGCTTGCCACCAAGCCTGGCAATCCTCCAGAGTCCAATCCCAGGGCCTACATAACAGAAAGAACTGAACTCCACAAGCCCAGTGCCCACCGCCACATGAATAAATGTAACAACAGAAGCTGAGCACCAGCACTCACTCTCTCTGTCTCCTGACTCCATTGTCAGGAAGATACAATGAGATACAATGTAACCAGCTGTCTCACACTCCTGTTGCCATGCCATTCCCGCCATGATGGACTGTATCCCACCGAACCTTAAGCCTGTCCTAAATTGCCCCCTCCCTTTTATTTTGTCACAGTCACAGGGGGAAATAACTAAGATACTGTATTAGTACTCAGACTCCTGGGGACAGGCTAGCTTCTCCAGTCTTGGGACATCTGAAAGCAGTAAGCATCTCTCTTCAAAGCTCTGTGAGAGCTTTGAAGCTCTCCTTCTCTCCTTCTGTATTTTCTGTCCTTCTGTATTTGTCTAAATCAGTAGTTCTCAAAGTGTGGGTCGGGACCCCTTTGAGGAGTGATCAAGACCATGGGAAAACACAGGTATTTATCTACCTTATGATTCATAACAGTAGCAAAGTCAGTCATGTAGTAGCAACAAAAAATATTGATGGTTGGGGTCACCACACCATGAGGAACTGTATTAAAGGGTTGCAGCATTAGGAAGGTTGAGCACCAGAGGTCCAAGCCTTTGTGTGGTTAACTATGTTTCCTTCACTGTTCTACAGCAGCCATCACATCCCCAGACCGTAGCCTCATCACCCTGGACAGTGGCAGCCTCCCCAGCTCTCTGCATCACTACCCCTAGGTGCTGTTCGTACCCCAGTAGCCTCGGCACCAGATTGGGTGGTGGCTCTTTTCACACTGTTCCCATCTCATTAAATGCTCCATAAACTTTTTATTCATCCTGTCTGGTCCCGAGTACCTGCCCTAGAGAGGCTGCTCCTCGCTGGGCTGTATTTGCTGTGTGAGTGGCTTTATGATGCTCTGTACAGAGCGGTGTTTCCTCTCCTCGCCTTGTGTAAGTTTCAAAGGTTGTTTCTTCCTCATAGGCAAATATCTTAGCACCCACACACAATGTTCTCTTCCCACTTTTTCCCAGCTGGTTTCTTCTCGTTTATTGATTTTTAAATCTTGTTACTATTTACTATGGTTATATTGTGTGTGCTTAATGAGGGGCAGGCTCATGCCTTGGAGTGTGTGTGGGGGTCAGAGGGGGCTCTGCAGAGTCAGTCCTCTCCTCCCTCCCCCTTTTTTTGAGTCTACAGCTTGAACTCGGGTCCTGAAGTACGACAAGTGTCATCTTGTTGGACCCCTGCTTTTTTGTTTGCTTGGTTTTCACACGGGGTATTTGAAGCTAGCTTTGAACTTGCTATATAGCTAAAGATAACCTGGAACTTCTGATGTTCCTGTGCCTACCCCCTGAGTGTTAGGATTACAGGCATGAACCATCATGCTGGGTTTTCTATGGCATGGGTAATGGAATCCCAGGGCTGTGTGTTTCCTAGGCAAGCATTCTCGCCATCTCCTTTCAAAATCTTTTTTTTTTTTAAAGATATATTTATTTCATGTATGTGAGTACATTGTCACTCACTTCAGACACACCAGAAGAGGGCATTGGGTCCAGAAGATGGTTGTGAGCCACCACGTGGTTGCTGGGAATTGAACTCAGGACCTCTGGAAGAGCAGTCAGTGCTCTTAACCACTGAGCCATCTCTCCAGCCCCCTCAAAATCTTTTATTATATTGAGTTACATAAATATTGCGGGTAAAAATTAAAAAAGGAAAATTTTCTATTAGTTCCCACAAGCTGGATCTGCTTGCTCTGGCTGCTACTCTGCCACGAGGTCCACAGACTGCTCTCTCCCACATGTCTCCCTTTTAGCCGCCCTCTCTGTGCGGTCCCCTTAGTGGTAGTTCCCATACCTGGCTTACACTTACACACACACACACACACACACACACACACACACACACACACACCCCTCCTTCCGCGGGCCCTGCATGTTCTCCCTCTGCGAGGTCAACAGAATCAGATCCTCGAGCTCCAAGTGCCTCTCAGCCATTTCTTTCACACGCTGTCCTCTTTAGCCCAGTAGAATCAAAGTCTCAGAAATTTGTAATTTAGCAATTAGATTTACATGTTAGATTCTCAGTCCACAATTCATCCACACAGTAAATTCACTGCCAATTGACAAAGACATAGACCGCCCACCTAGACAAGATTAAATCGATCTGGGTCACCTAAATCTGAACCATCCCCCTCCAGAGACTCCATCTTGATCCCTCCTTCCTCCTCTTCTTCCTCCTCCTCCCTTGACTTTTTCCCCCGCCTACCCTTCCTTCTCATCCAATGATAGGCTTTGCCTTATCCTGGACCTGCCTTGCTGCATTGTCCTACACACAAGGCTGCTTTCCTATAAGAGGGTCTATCTTAGACCACCCCGGAATCCTGATCCACCACCCTCAGCATCCGCCTACCTGCATGCAGCACTGTGATTGGCCCCGCCACACATTCGTAAGAGAACATCCCTCCATGTCTCCTCTATCCGTCTGGGATAAAGACCTCTGGTTCCTTCAGACTCCTGCCTCAGTCCCTCCAGGACAGGCACTTTCTCCCCCTGGCCCCATGTCACCAAGGAACCCCCTCCCTTTACTGTGACCTTCACATTCCCAAAACACTCATATTCATTTTATTTTTGTATGTGTGAGAGAGACAGAGTCTTGTAGCCCAGGCTAACTTCCAACTTCATAGTAGCTGAGGATAAGCCTCTCAAGTCCTCCTGCCTCTGCCTCTCAGTGCTGGGATTACAGGCCAGTGCTACCACATCCAATCCTCATGTTGACATTTGACATTTTTCTGGCATTTTCTAACCCCTGTGCCCCTAGCAAATCATGACCAGAGAATTGTTGATTGTGCACCCTGTTCCTGAAGGCCTTTTCTCAGAGTCCCAGATGCCCCCTGGGACAGCTCCCCAAAGGATAAGGGTTCTAATCCTAAACCCAACAGGTACAAATGGTAACCACTGTGAATCACCAAAGCCAGGCTCCTGCCATCACAGGCAGTGTGGGTTCAAGGACTGGCCATGCCCTCTGGATCACCAACAGGTTGAACCTTTGTTTCTAGAAGGCTGGGTAAGCAATTGGACCCCTATAGGCTTTCCTGCAGCCTGTTGCCTGGCTGGCAGGACCTTCCATAGCTCTGCTTAGCCCACAGGGCTCCCTGTGGAGTGTGAAAGTCCTGGCCTTGTCACACGCACACACTCCTGTGCCACTGTGCTTTCGCTACCAAGAACTCACTTTCCCTGGCATAGCTCTCTTATATTCTAGAACCTTTTTTTTTTTTTTTTTTTTCTTTTTTTCGGAGCTGGGGATCGAACCCAGGGCCTTGTGCTTCCTAGGCAAGCGCTCTATCACTGAGCTAAATCCCCAACCCTATTCTAGAACTTCTTATGCCTTGGTTCCCTCTCCATGGCCACGGATCCAAAACCCTGAGAGGTGCACAGAACAGACGGGAGGAAGCTACAGTCGTCACTTGGGGTTCTGAGCTTGACCTCTAAAGCTCTCCCCCAGGAAGCAGCCTGTGCACCTTGGGGCTTGAGAAGACTGCAGAAGACCAAGGTCCTCCAAGAGTCCAGGCAGCGGGCTCAATTGCCACGTCAGAGTGGGGTTGTATTATTTGCTGTGTGGCCCCCAGAAGGTTACACACCCTCTCAGAGCTTTGATTCTTCATCCCCCCTGACTTCTTCACACAATCTTCCTTGTATGCGTCATAGGAAATGCCCACAGTGGAGTGTCTTGGGAAATAGCAGGGCCCTCTGCCAGGAGGGAGGGTAGGTACACAGTCAGATCTTCTGAGTTTCTGGGTGGCTCTGTTTCCCTGGACTCACACATTCCTAGCTGCTTTTGATAATATTTGCATTTCTGAGACAGGGTCTCGCTGTGTTCCAGCTGGCTTCCAGCACCAAGCTCCTGATCTTCCTGACTCTACCTCTCAAGTGCTAGGGTTATAGACATGTGCCACCATGCCTAGTTAATTCAGTGCCAGGGCTAGAACCCAGGGCTCTGTGAATGCTAGGCAAGTGCTCTACCCACTGAGCCACATCCCCAGACCGTTACTGTTGGTTTTTGAAACAGGGTCTCTCTGTAGCCTAAGCTGGCCTTGAACTCGTGATCTTCTGTTTCCACCTCCAGGGTACGAGGATTACAGGCTTGTAACACCTTCCCTGGCTTGCACAGACACTTGTAGGAGATGGATGTCTGCCTGGCTTTCTTGTATGCCAATGGGCTCACATATGTCACCTTTTACATGCAAGTTTAAGTACTTGAAGGAGAGGGTGGATTGGTCCGTTGTGGTTGGGCACACAGATACAATAGCTAGGTAATGGCTTTCATCACCACCACCTCCACCACCACCACCAACGCCGCCATCGCCACCACCTTCAACATCACCAGCATCACCTACACCAGCACCACCAACACCAGACCCCTCAGAATGCTGGGTCCCAGGCTCCACTGAGAGCAAGGAACAGGATGACCCTCCCTCCTAACATGGACCCTGTGCAGATTTCTCTCCTCTTGACTTAAAGCTGATGGTCTGATATAATACACTCTTATAATGCCCCTCAAATTCCCGCAGTTCACCCCTTAGTTGCCCCCTCACGCTCTGCTCCCTAAATCATAGTAAAATGTGGAATAGAGAGAGGGTCTAGGAGGACTCCTGGAGCTGGGACAGCCTCTGAGGGGCTGAGCTCCTTACCAGGGTCCTGAGCTTCCTCTGGGTTTTCTGAGAACCAACCCACAGGGTTCTAGAAGCTTCCAACCCCAGATGCTTGCATGCTATAGACATTCTCCTTCCACCAATAAGCTTCAGTTTAAGGCCTCCTTCCACCTACAGCCTTACCCCCAACAAACACCCTGGCACCCTGGTCCCCAAAGAGGGGGGGTCTTTTATGCTTCAGGGGCAATCAGGAGATCGGCTATAATTGAGAGAGATCCGCCTCTAGCCAGTTACATAGCAGATATGGTTCTGACAGCCCCCACAGAAGAGCACACTCCCACTCCCATACCTCTCCCCCATATGCACAGAGCCAAGGGCCCCACTCAGCCCCTCAACTATTTCAAACAGAGGGGGCTTTCCCAGATACACTCAGACAAGTCAGGAGTAGAAGATGAGCTGGGATGGTGGCGTGCACCTATAATCCCAGCGCTCAGGAAGCTGAGGCAAGAGGATTGCCATGAGTTGGAGACTAGCCTGTACTGTATGGAGAGGCTTTGTCACAGAAGTGAAAAATAAAGGTGAAGTAAAAAGGTGGAGAGGAAAATGGTCCAACACTCTCCTACAGCCGTTCCCTGCCGAGAACCTCTATGGTTGAAGAGAACCAACTCTTAAAAGCTGTCCACTGGCTTCCACACATCATCTGGAAAGGCTTGAGATGCCAGGGCTCTTGGGAATGCACAGCCCCAAGGACAGCAACAAGCAGAGAGCACCAAGTGACCAAAGAGCCTGTCGTCCTGCAAGGAATGGCTGGAGGGCAAGAGAGGTGGATTTCAGCAGTCCCCCCACATGCCAGGGGCAACACCTCAGGCCACCAGCTGCCCAACTGTGAACCAGGCCACTTCCTCTACACCTGCAGACTCTCTCGGTGGCCCCTGAGCACCCCAAAGGCCAATGGAGGACCTAACATAAATTTCCAACCCTTTCCCTGGAAAGAGAAGCCAGACCATCTACAGCTCTGCCCAAAGCCCCAGTGCATAAGGCTGGGTGTCACTCACCAGAAACTTCTGGAACGACAGAGAAGAGCTGGAGAACCAGCAACAGGATCCATGCCACCAGCATCTCCCGGGGAGAGGGCTCTGGCTGTGAGAGCCTCCCTCCTCAAGAGGCCCAAGAAGTGAGAGCCCTGCGCAAAAGGAGCTCTTATAAGGACCCTAGAGACCTTTTCCTCAGGGAAGAATGGTGTCTGGCCCTGGGTGGGGATGACTGTGTCGTAGGTGGGGGGACGGTCCCAGGGAGTTGGCCAAAGGACAGCCTGTCAACCTTCCTCCCCTCTAATTCCAGGTGTGTTGACTGCCCCAAGCAACGGTCAACAGAAGCTGAGAATCACTGGGTGGGTGGGGCAAGACAGACAGAGCAAACGGAAGGCTGAGGTGTTGAGCCTCTGAAGAAAGTAGCCAAGAGGTGGATGCCAAGGAGCACAAAGGTGTGGTAACAATGAGGGGAGGAGCACAGGGACCCTTGAAAGGGACAATCTCTAAGAAGTCAGGCTAGATGAAAGAGAACCTTCCTCTGTGTCCAGTCACCTCTCCCCTGAGTCTGCTTTCTCCATTGTCCCTCTCTCCCCCACCCCAGAGCTGCCCCCTTTCCATTGCTTTCCTTGGGGGGGGGAGGGGTGATGCCATTTACACCTAAGATTTTTATGGACGATTCTCCACCCCTGATCAGAGTCAGAGATGAGAGAAACCTATAGTCATGGTCTCTTCCCAGAACAGAGCCCAAGTCAGAGGGACTTCTCCCTCCTCATCTCCTCCTCTTTCCCTCCTCCTTCACCCAAATAGCCACTGGATTAGATTACTGCTCCCTGTCCCTGTCACTGTCCCAGGCAAGAACACTGACTGTCCATCACTGTGGAAGCCGGAGGGGCTAAGATGCGCACACCTGCCGTCAAGCCTAACGACCCGAGTTCAATTCCCAGAAGCCACACAGTGGAAGAAGAGCATTAACTCCCACAAGGTGTCTTCTGACTTCCACACACATGCAATGACACGCATGAACACACACACACACCCTGTAAGATAAATGTAATAAAATAAGCCATCTCTTTACCTCCCTGACCCAGTGCCAGTGGTCTAACTCCTTCCAGCTAATTCCAGCCCTAAGCTTCTATGGCCAAGGCGAGAAAGGGCAAGATTGCAGAACTCAGGGGCCTCCCATTCACTGTTGCTGGAGAGACTCCCCTGCACCCCACCCCATCTCACTCATCAGTGAGACTCATCCCTCCTCATAAGATCTAGGTACAGCCGTGGCCCTGAGAGATGCTGGCCTTTCTCCCTGGGAGAAAAAGATGCTAACAAACTTCTTCTATCCCAAGCAGATGGAGACCACTGGGTGGGGAGGGGGGAGGCGCGGCGGGTAGGAGAACACATGGAGAGAGCAGTTTTATTTACAGTAAATGTATTTATTGGATGTATATGGGGATCGAGACACTCGCTGACTTCCTGTCCCCAGATCTGTTCTGGCAAAGGAGATTAAGGGTTCCAGGGTCAGAGGTCACAACAGTGACAGACAGGAATCAAAGGAAGAGACATCGTGGAAGAGGTGGTGACAACGGTAAAGGAGATAAGGAGACAGGCTCCTGACTGCTCATCCTGGGACAAATCCATGACCGACCCCTGCCTAGGACTTAAAATCGCCAAGGGTGAAAAGAGGAAGGAGGTGGGAACCTTGGGGTCGGGAAGTAGGAGTGTGGGAAGCATTAACCGGGGACCCCATGACACCCTGGCTGTATGAGGACCTAGGAACAGGGAGTCATGGGAACAAGGTGGGATTTGGGGATAGCTGCAGGGATGAAGAAGGGAGCAGGATAAGAGGGGCGAGGAATCAAGGTCCGTCATGCTCAGCTACTTAGAGAGTTCCAGAGGAGAGAGTGGGGGTGTGACTCATGCTGCCCTGGGGGGAGTGGGGGAGTGTCAGGTTACCTATGCATGCAAGAGTGCAAGATGAAGGATTAGCCAGTAAGCCAGGATGGTGATAGAGCGTAAATCCAAAAGTAAGAGCCAATGACTGAGGGATGTGGCTCAGCGGGTAGGGCCCTTGCCTAGCATACACAGAATCCTAGCTTCCATCCCCAGCACCGTGTTAAACTCTGTCTCAAAGGAACAATGGAGACCTGAGACAAAGAAGGAGTAAAGTCAGGTGGGAGAGAGAATCCGAGAAAAGCAACAGGAGAATGTAAAAGTCCCCCAAAAATCAACCAAGCACATGTGAAGTGATTGTGCTAAGTTTTAGGGTAATGGTATTAAGTGCATCACACCCATTTCACAGATGAGGCGACTGAGGCAAGAGACTGAGACTGCCCTGCCCACCATACTGGAGTGAAGAGCATAGATCTATGTTCTCCAAGTGGGTTTCAGCCAAACAAAGAGAAGGATGGGAGGTCAAGGAAACAGGATTCCCCTCGCCCCCAAGAACACTGGAACCTGGGCTGTGTGGGCACTGGAACTAATTCTTCCATAATGGGCTCAGGCCTACAGCTCCAGTCAGAGTGAAGGGGCACAAAAGAGGCCCTGCAAGGGCTCAGAATGATGATGATGATGATGGTGATGATGATGAAGATGAAGAAGAAGATGATGATGATGGTGATGGTGATGATGGTGGTGGTGATGCTATTGCTGCTGAGGGTGATAAAGTCAACTCGGGTCTCTGGATGTGAACCTGCCACAGAAGGAACATTGAGAGTAGAGACTACTCAGAGAACCAGCTGAGAGAAGCCATTGCCTGTTCCCAACCCAGCCAACTGCCTAGACAGAGAAGAAACAGAGGATTCAAGTTCGGGAAGGTTGTGACCTCACCGCCATGTTGGTATCCACATTCTCCAAGGCAACGTAGAAGTTTTCATTAGTGACTGCAGAGGAAAGAAAGGAGGGTGGTAGAGTAGAAGAAACAGTGGCCCAGGGAGGGTCTGGCAATGACACACACTCTAGGGCACCCTGGCTAAGGAAGTCAACCTACCCTCCTCAGATTGTGGTACAGCCCAGGGCAAGCCCTGTTCCCAGGTATTAAGACTTACCTGGTGGGGCATCCTGGAAGCCCCTTTTGGAAAAAGTCCCCGCGATGTCTTCATCCCAGATCTCAAACCATTTCCTGTCCTTGGTCCAGGTCCTAAGTTATGGCTCAGGAGGTCAAGTAATTGCACAAAACCAAGGTGTCTGGGGTCCCCTAACCAGCCCTCCGTTCCTCTAGCTCACCTGCCCGAGAGCTGGCGGTCCTTGCCTCTTGCCCGAGAATGTGCCACCCAGACACTTAAGGCCACCAGTAACAGCAGCAGCACTATGGCAGCCCCCACCAGGCCTCCAACCAACACCCTCCAGTCAACCGTCACCTCACAGCGTGGTCCTGAGACCCAGTATGTGTCTGTGGAGAAGCAGCTGGAGAGAGAGAGAGAGTCGCAGTGTTCAGACAGGTCAGATGCTGGTAGGCAGGGCCACAGAGGCTGGGGTCTGCCATCCTAAAGCAAGCGGCCAGGACCTTGGAGAATTTGGTCTGTATAGGGCAGAGTCTCCAGAAGGGACAGTGGGGTGTGGTGGCTCACTTTTATAATTCTAGAACTTGGGGGATGAAGGCACGGGCATCA
>NC_046169.1:16567919-16785419 GCF_011064425.1 Rattus rattus | reverse complement strand
CCCCCACCATGGTATGGTATGGTTCCTGCCTTAATCCCCAGGAAGACCATATGAATATGTGATTTGATATGGAAGTATCACACGAATAATCTGCCAGGATCCAGATAAATTCAGAGTGAGAGTTGAAACTACTTCTAGCTGGAGAAGTGGCTCAGTGGTTATGGGATCACGCTTTTCCTCTACAGAACCCAAGTTCAGTTCCTAGCAATCCTATCAGGCAGATCAACTGCCGGTAACTCCAGGTCAGAGGAGTCTAACATCTCTGGCTTCTCTGTCTCCTGCATGCACGTTCACAGACACACACACACAATTAAGAAAAGGATAGCAGTGAATTTTAACTGATTTGTTAAGAGTTTTGGGGTTTGGTTTGCTTTTTGGTCAGGATCTCACCGTGTAGCCCTGCGTGGCCTAGAACTGGCTATAATAGACCACACATAGTTCAGATCCACAGAGATCCACCTGTCTCTGCCTCCTGAGCGCTGAGATTCAAAGCACGCACGAGCATGCACTGCCCGTGTTTGACTTTGTAATGGTTCATCTCCACTGTCAGACCGGCAGACTCTAGATGCACCTAGGAGACAATCCTCTGGGCACATTTGTGAGGGAGTCTCTAGGTTGAATAACGGAGATGGGAAGACTCATCTTAAATATGGTGGGACGATCCCAAGGTCTGGACTCATGGACTGAGATAAAAGAAGAGAACTGAGCACCAACATCTCTCTCTCTCTCTCTCTCTCTCCCTCCCTCCCTCCTTTCTTCTCTCTCAGCTTCCTGACTATGGGTGCCATGGGACCAGATGCCGCCATGCCTTCTCCGCCATGATGGACTGTGCACCCTTAGCCCGTGAGCCACAGTCAACCCTTTCTACCTTACATTGCACGTCTCTCCACTCACGATGGTGCCATCTGTAGTCCCACCTCTGAAGAGACAGAGGCAGGGAGATCTCTGTGAGTGTTAAGCCAGCCTGATCTACAGAGTGAGTTCCAGGGCCACAAAACAAAACCCTATCTCAAAAAAAAAAAAAAATGCTGTTGTCAGGGATTCGAGCACAGCAATGGGAGAAGCAACCAAGAGAGACTCGTAATCCACAGCACTGCACTACAGCTACTAGCTCTGAGGTCATTCACTGTGGCAGCCATTGGGAAACAGTACGGTTCAGAGCTCAAAGAAGGTAGGGGAAGCCTGCCGGAGGTTTAGGGTGAAGGGTGTGTGTGTGGAGTAGCAGAGGGCATGGGAGAGAAGTCAGGAGTGGATGAGAGAGAGGGGAGCAGAGCGCACAGGGCTTCTCTAAGGAGGAGACCGGAGCCCGTGGCTCTGGCCACTCACCTATTTCTAACTGCTCCACTGGCAGCTCACAGAAAGACCCCTGGAAGGTGCTGGGGCAGACACACCTGATGCCATTCCATGAACCCCCATTCTGGCATCTGTTATCCAGATCTTGACAGTGGTCTCCAGAGAAGCCAGGAAGGCAAATGCACCGGTCCTCCTCCCAAGTGCCACCATTGTCACAAATGCCTGGGAAGCACAGGTACAACGAGAAGTCTAACGAGAACCTGACCTCGGTGACACAGAACTCGAGTAAACAAGGAAAGAGCGGGGAAAGAAACAAAACAGAAGATAAGAGGTCCAACCTGGGGTCGTGGTCAAGCTCGCCGGTGTAGTCGTCGGAGTAGAGGTTGAGGTTGATCTCGATGTAAGAGTGGTAGGGGGCTTCGTGGTGGACACCGATGTCTCTGGCGTCTTTGTGGTCGACAGAACAGGGTAGATCGCCTTGCTTGACGTTGCGGTCATTGGAGCACTGTTGCTTGGTTTCAGGCTTGAGGGGACGCTGATGGAGTCGAGCATATTTGGGGTGGTGACAGAGGTGGCACTCAACTGGTTGTCCCTGGTGGCTGCTGAGGTGCTAACGAAAACTGTGTCTGTAACTATTGTCCTCGTGTCCGTCGAGCTAGGAGCATCCGTGACGGTGTCTGGGGGCTCTGTTTCTGGTGTCATGGTAGGGGTATCCAAATGCGTGGGGAGGAATGGTCTTTCACTGGTGTAACTGGAGGACGTAACCATTTTGGTGGAAGAGGGGATGACTGAGAACGGGGTGATGGGAGCAGAAGTCACCCCGGTACTAGGATTGATGTCAACACATGGAGTCGAGGGAGAGCTGGGGACTATGGTGATGGTGATGGTTTCTGGACAGGGTGTAGTAGAAGGGAGAGAGATATAAGAGAAAGGGGTTGATTGGGTCTGAGCTGTGGAGAGCGGGGAGGTGGTTGGAGACGTTCTGGTGGTTGAAGAAGGAGGAAGGGATGTCGCTAGAGAGGAGGTTATAGCTTCTGTACTGGAGCTAAGGGAGAAGGGAGAAAGAGACCCAGCAGTAGTACTTAGCACTGGTCTAGTAGCCGGAAAAGACTGGGAGGCAGACATTATCACTGTGGGTGTAGAAGAGATCAAGGTAGCAAAAGTGGTTACCACAGCCGAGGGAGAAAGGGAAGTCTCTGCAGAGGTGGGAGTTGTGAGTGTTGTGAGGGCTGTGGGCGTCCGGGTGGACTCAGGTGTGGAGGGCACTGTATGGGTGATGGTTGGAGCTGAGGGGATACTGACACTCTGTGTGGTCCCAACTGGACTGGCAGAGATGGTTGAGGAGAAGGCAGATGCAGCAGGGGAGCTCGAGGCAAGGGGAGGTGGAGAGTTTCCAGTACTGAAGGGGGCAGCTGTCACACTGCTCGTGGTGTGGGCTGTGTAGACAAGAGTGGTTGCAGTGTCCCCGCTGGTGGGCTTAGATGGGGTGGAGTCAGTAGGAGACAGGCTGAGAACTGTGAGGGTGGCAGTGTGTGACGCTGTGGTCAAGGGCGCCGTGAAGCCAATGGATGAGGAGGTGAGAGCTGTGTCTGTCATGGTGGGCAGGCCTGAGCTATGTGATGATGGAATTGTGTGTGTTATGGTCTCCTCGGTCTCTGTACTGGCAGGAGGTAAAGAGATGTCAGTCGTGGACAAGCTGACGGTTGGGTAGCTGTTTAAGGAGGTGAGGCTGGGCGAGCTGAGAGTGGTGGCCATGGTGGTCATCTGTGTGGTGACAGCACTCCTTGTTTCTGAAGGGAGCATGGAGGGCCCTGTGTGTGTGGCAGAGGTGTCTGTTGTCCTTGTGGCTAAGGTGGAGGTGGGTGAAGTGGTGTGGGAAGGTGATTGGGTAACAGAGCTACTAACAGAGTAGGGGGAGGTGACCTGAGGTGTAGCTGCAGATGTGGCATTAGTGCTTGGGAATGAGGTCACCAAGGCAGACAATGGGGAGCTGGACACACTGCCAGTGGCATCTGACTGTGAACCAGAGACAGACATAGAGGACTGTGTTGTACTTGTGTGTGAGGTCCCCATTTCGGAGGTGACATGGGAAGACACTGTGGATCTACCATAGGTGAGTGGGCCTGTGACAGTGACCGAGGATGTGACTGGGGAACTCCCGGCTGTGTATGTCGTGAGGGACTCTGTAGGAAGGCCTGTGGCAGCCTTCTCTGTGGTTTTCCCAGTGGAAGTGGCAGCGAGGCTGTGGAAAGGGGGTTGATCTGTCCCAGTCACAGCCGAGGGAGAAAGGGAAGTCTCTGCAGAGGTGGGAGTTGTGAGTGTTGTGAGGGCTGTGGGCGTCTGGGTGGACTCAGGTGTGAAGGGCAGTGTATGGGTGATGGTTGGAGCTGAGGGGACACTGACACTCTGTGTGGGCCCGACTGTACTGGCAGAGATGGTTGAGGAGAAGGCAGATGCAGCAGGGGAGCTCGAGGCAAGGGGAGGTGGAGAGTTTCCAGTACTGCAGGGGACAGCTGTCACACTGCTCGTGGTGTGGGCTGTGTAGACAAGAGTGGTTCCAGTGTCCCCGCTGGTGGGCTTAGATGGGGTGGAGTCAGTAGGAGACAGGCTGGGAACTGTGAGGGTGGCAGTGTGTGACGCTGTGGTCAAGGGCGCTGTGAAGCCCATGGATGAGGAGGTGAGAGCTGTGTCTGTCATGGTGGGCAGGCCTGAGCTATGTGAAGATGGAATTGTGTGTGTGAGGGTCCCCGTGGTCTCTGAACTGACAGGAGGTAAAGAGATGTCAGTCGTGGACAAGCTGACAGTGGGGTAGCTGTTTAAGGAGGTGAGGCTGGGCCAGCTGGGAGTGGTGGCCATGGTGGTCATCTGTGTGGTGACAGCCCTGCTTGTTTCTGAAGGGAGCGTGGAGGGCCATGAGGGTGTGGCAGAGGTGTCTGGGGAACTTGTACCTAAGGTGGAGGTGGGAGAGGTGGTGTGGGATGGGGAATGGGTAACAGAGCTACTGACAGAGTCGGGGGAGGTCACCTCAGGTGTAGCTGCAGATGTCGCTTGTGTAACTGGGAGTGTGGTCTCCAAGGCAGATATCGTCGTGCTGAGTGTGGGGCCAGCTGTGACTAGTTTTGTGCTTGAGTCAGACACAGAGGGCAGAACCCCGTTTGCTGTGGAAGTCAGAGCACTGCTGGTCCCTGGAGAAGAAGGGATAGGAGAGCCAGAAGCCAGAGTACCAGTGTGGGTGACTGAAGACGTGGTTGGTGGAGCGGAGGGTGTTTGTGTCTGGGGAGATTCTGTGGTGAGGTCTGTATGAGGCGTCAGTGTGGCTTCCCCACTGGATGTAGCAGCTGGGCTAGGGGAGGACGGCCGTCCTGCTCCACTCACTGCTGTAGGAGGGCTCCCTTCTGGAGACGAGGAGTCTGTGATCGTGGGTGGTGGGGTGGAGACAGCAGTTGTGTACAATGTGTGCAGAAGTGTTGGAGCTGAAGGCTCATGTCCGCTCTGTGTAGTCCCAGGAGTGCTGCCCTCCGCGGCTGAGGAGAACACAGGAGTGACCGGAATCCTCGTGCCCAGGGACTGAACAGGAGTGTTTCCCGTCAGAGCAGAGGCAGTGCTGTGGGCTGTGTAGACAAGAGTGGTTCCAGTGTCCCCGCTGGTGGGCTTAGATGGGGTGGAGTCAGTAGGAGACAGGCTGGGAACTGTGAGGGTGGCAGTGTGTGACACTGTGGTCAAGGGCGCCGTGAGGCCCATGGATGAGGAGGTGAGAGCTGTGTCTGTCATGGTGGGCAGGCCTGAGCTATGTGAAGATGGAATTGTGTGTGTGAGGGTCCCTGTGGTGTCTGAACTGACAGGAGGTAAAGAGATGTCAGTCGTGGACAAGCTGACGGTGGGGTAGCTGTTTAAGGAGGTGAGGCTGGGCCAGCTGGGAGTGGTGGCCATGGTGGTCATCTGTGTGGTGCTTGTTTCTGAAGGGAGCGTGGAAGGCCATGAGGGTGTGGCAGAGGTGTCTGTAGTCCTTGTGGCTAAGGTGGAGATAGGAGAAGTGGTGTGGGTAGGTGATTGGGTAACAGAGCTACTGACAGAGTAGGGGGAGGTGACCTGAGGTGTAGCTGCAGATGTGGCATTAGTGCTTGGGAATGAGGTCACCAAGGCAGACAATGGGGAGCTGGACACACTGCCAGTGGCATCTGACTGTGAACCAGAGACAGACATAGAGGACTGTGTTGTACTCGTGTGTGAGGTCCCCATTTCGGAGGTGACATGGGAAGACACTGTGGATCTACCATAGGTGAGTGGGCCTGTGACAGTGACCGAGGATGTGACTGGGGAACTCCCGGCTGTGTATGTCGTGAGGGACTCTGTAGGAAGGCCTGTGGCAGCCTTCTCTGTGGTTTTCCCAGTGGAAGTGGCAGCGAGGCTGGGGAAAGGGGGTTGATCTGTCCCAGTCACAGCCGAGGGAGGAAGGGAAGTCTCTACAGAGGTGGGAGTTGTGAGTGTTGTGAGGGCTGTGGGCGTCTGGGTGGACTCAGGTGTGAAGGGCAGTGTATGGGTGATGGTTGGAGCTGAGGGGACACTGACACTCTGTGTGGGCCCGACTGTACTGGCAGAGATGGTTGAGGAGAAGGCAGATGCAGCAGGGGAGCTCAAGGCAAGGGGAGGTGGAGAGTTTCCAGTACTGCAGGGGACAGCTGTCACACTGCTCGTGGTGTGGGCTGTGTAGACAAGAGTGGTTCCAGTGTCCCCGCTGGTGGGCTTAGATGGGGTGGAGTCAGTAGGAGACAGGCTGGGAACTGTGAGGGTGGCAGTGTGTGACGCTGTGGTCAAGGGCGCCGTGAAGCCCATGGATGAGGAGGTGAGAGCTGTGTCTGTCATGGTGGGCAGGCCTGAGCTATGTGAAGATGGAATTGTGTGTGTGAGGGTCCCTGTGGTGTCTGAACTGACAGGAGGTAAAGAGACGTCAGTCGTGGACAAGCTGACAGTGGGGTAGCTGTTTAAGGAGGTGAGGCTGGGCCAGCTGGGAGTGGTGGCCATGGTGGTCATCTGTGTGGTGACAGCCCTGCTTGTTTCTGAAGGGAGCGTGGAAGGCCATGAGGGTGTGGCAGAGTTGTCTTGGGAACTTGTACCTAAGGTGGAGGTGGGAGAAGTGGTGTGGGATGGGGAATGGGTAACAGAGCTACTGACAGAGTTGGGGGAGGTCACCTCAGGTGTAGCTGCAGATGTCGCTTGTGTAACTGGGAGTGTGGTCTCCAAGGCAGATATCGTCGTGCTGAGTGTGGGGCCAGCTGTGACTAGTTTTGTGCTTGAGTCAGACACAGAGGGCAGAACCCCGTTTGCTGTGGAAGTCAGAGCACTGCTGGTCCCTGGAGAAGAAGGGATAGGAGAGCCAGAAGCCAGAGTACCAGTGTGGGTGACTGAAGACGTGGTTGGTGGAGCGGAGGGTGTTTGTGTCTGGGGAGATTCTGTGGTGAGGTCTGTATGAGGCGTCAGTGTGGCTTCCCCACTGGATGTAGCAGCTGGGCTAGGGGAGGACGGCCGTCCTGCTCCACTCACTGCTGTAGGAGGGCTCCCTTCTGGAGACGAGGAGTCTGTGATCGTGGGTGGTGGGGTGGAGACAGCAGTTGTGTACAATGTGTGCAGAAGTGTTGGAGCTGAAGGCTCATGTCCGCTCTGTGTAGTCCCAGGAGTGCTGCCCTCCGCGGCTGAGGAGAACACAGGAGTGACCGGAATACTCGTGCCCAGGGACTGAACAGGAGTGTTTCCCGTCAGAGCAGAGGCAGTGCTGTGGGCTGTGTAGACAAGAGTGGTTCCAGTGTCCCCGCTGGTGGGCTTAGATGGGGTGGAGTCAGTAGGAGACAGGCTGGGAACTGTGAGGGTGGCAGTGTGTGACACTGTGGTCAAGGGCGCTGTGAAGCCCATGGATGAGGAGGTGAGAGCTGTGTCTGTCATGGTGGGCAGGCCTGAGCTATGTGTTGATGGAATTGTGTGTGTGAGGGTCCCTGTGGTGTCTGAACTGACAGGAGGTAAAGAGATATCAGTCGTGGACAAGCTGACGGTGGGGTAGCTGTTTAAGGAGGTGAGGCTGGGCCAGCTGAGAGTGGTGGCCATGGTGGTCATCTGTGTGGTGACAGTACTCCTTGTTTCTGAAGGGAGCATGGAGGGCCCTGTGTGTGTGGCAGAGGTGTCTGTTGTCCTTGTGGCTAAGGTGGAGGTGGGTGAAGTGGTGTGGGAAGGTGATTGGGTAACAGAGCTACTAACAGAGTAGGGGGAGGTGACCTGAGGTGTAGCTGCAGATGTGGCATTAGTGCTTGGGAGTGAGGTCACCGAGGCAGACAATGGGGAGCTGGACACACTGCCAGTGGCATCTGACTGTGAACCAGAGACAGACATAGAGGACAGTGCTGTACTCGTGTGTGAGGGTCCCCATGCTCGGAGGTGACATGGGAAGGGACTGTGGATCTGCCATGGTGAGTGGGCCTGTGACAGTGACTGAGGATGTGGTTGGGAACTCCCGGCTGTGTATGTTGTGAGGGACTCTGTAGGAAGGCCTGTGGCAGCATTCTCTGTGGTTTTCCCAGTGGAAGTGGCAGCAAGGCTGGGGAAAGGGGGTTGATCTGTCCCAGTCACAGCCGAGGGAGGAAGGGAAGTCTCTACAGAGGTGGGAGTTGTGAGTGTTGTGAGGGCTGTGGGTGTCCGGGTGGACTCAAGTGTGGAGGGCAGTGTATGGGTGATGGTTGGAGCTGAGGGGACACTGACACTCTGTGTGGTCCCAACTGTACTGGCAGAGATGGTTGAGGAGAAGGCAGATGCAGCAGGGGAGCTCGAGGCAAGGGGAGGTGGAGAGTTTCCAGTACTGAAGGGGACAGCTGTCACACTGCTCGTGGTGTGGGCTGTGTAGACAAGAGTGGTTGCAGTGTCCCCGCTGGTGGGCTTAGATGGGGTGGAGTCAGTAGGAGACAGGCTGGGAACTGTGAGGGTGGCAGTGTGTGACGCTGTGGTCAAGGGCTCCGTGAATCCCATGGATGAGGAGGTGAGAGCTGTGTCTGTCATGGTGGGCAGGCCTGAGCTATGTGTTGATGGAATTGTGTGTGTGAGGGTCCCTGTGGTGTCTGAACTGACAGGAGGTAAAGAGATGTCAGTCGTGGACAAGCTGACGGTGGGGTAGCTGTTTAAGGAGGTGAGGCTGGGCCAGCTGGGAGTGGTGGCCATGGTGGTCATCTGTGTGGTGACAGCACTCCTTGTTTCTGAAGGGAGCGTGGAGGGCCATGAGGGTGTGGCAGAGGTGTCTGTAGTCCTTGTGGCTAAGGTGGAGGTGGGAGAGGTGGTGTGGGAAGGTGATTGGGTAACAGAGCTACTAACAGAGTAGGGGGAGGTGACCTGAGGTGTAGCTGCAGATGTGGCATTAGTGCTTGGGGTGAGGTCACCAGGCAGACAATGGGGAGCTGGACACACTGCCAGTGGCATCTGACTGTGAACCAGAGACAGACATAGAGGACAGTGCTGTACTCATGTGTGAGGTCCCCATATCGGAGGTGACATGGGAAGACACTGTGGATCTACCATAGGTGAGTGGGCCTGTGACAGTGACCGAGGATGTGACTGGGGAACTCCCGGCTGTGTATGTTGTGAGGGACTCTGTAGGAAGGCCTGTGGCAGCATTCTCTGTGGTTTTCCCAGTGGAAGTGGCAGCAAGGCTGGGGAAAGGGGGTTGATCTGTCCCAGTCACAGCCGAGGGAGGAAGGGAAGTCTCTACAGAGGTGGGAGTTGTGAGTGTTGTGAGGGCTGTGGGTGTCCGGGTGGACTCAGGTGTGGAGGGCAGTGTATGGGTGATGGTTGGAGCTAAGGGGACACTGACACTCTGTGTGGTCCCAACTGTACTGGCAGAGATGGTTGAGGAGAAGGCAGATGCAGCAGGGGAGCTCGAGGCAAGGGGAGGTGGAGAGTTTCCAGTACTGAAGGGGACAGCTGTCACACTGCTCGTGGTGTGGGCTGTGTAGACAAGAGTGGTTCCAGTGTCCCCGCTGGTGGGATTAGATGGGGTGGAGTCAGTGGGAGACAGGCTGGGAACTGTGAGGTGGCAGTGTGTGTGCGCTGTGGTCAAGGGCCCGTGAAGCCCATGGATGAGGAGGTGAGAGCTGTGTCTGTCATGGTGGGCAGGCCTGAGCTATGTGATGATGGAATTGTGTGTGTTATGGTCTCCTCGGTCTCTGTACTGGCAGGAGGTAAAGAGATGTCAGTCGTGGACAAGCTGACGGTGGGGTAGCTGTTTAAGGAGGTGAGGCTGGGCCAGCTGGGAGTGGTGGCCATGGTGGTCATCTGTGTGGTGACAGCCCTGCTTGTTTCTGAAGTGAACATGGAGGGCCAGGTGGTTGTGGCAGTGGTGTCTGTTGTCCTTGTGTCTAAGGTGGAGGTGGGAAAGGTGGTGTGGAATGGGGAATGGGAAACAGAGCTACTGACAGAGTTGGGGGAGGTCACCTCAGGTGTAGCTGCAGATGTCGGCATTAGTGTAACTGGGAGTGTGGTCTCCAAGGCAGATGTCGTCGTGCTGAGTGTGGGGCCAGCTGTGACTAGTTTGTGCTTGGAGTCAGACACAGAGGGACAGAACCCCGTTTGCTGTGGAAGTCAGAGCACTGCTGGTCCCTGGAGAAGAAGGGATAGGAGAGCCAGAAGCCAGAGTACCAGTGTGGGTGACTGAAGACGTGGTTGGTGGAGCGGGGAGGTGTTTGTGTCTGGGGAGATTCTGTGGTGAGGTCTGTATGGGGCGTCAGTGTGGCTTCCCCACTGGATGTAGCAGCTGGGCTGGGGAGGACGGCCGTCCTGCTCCACTCACTGCTGTGGGAGGGCTCCCTTCTGGAGACGAGGGAGTCTGTGATCGTGGGTGGTGGGGGGTGGAGACAGCAGTTGTGTACAATGTGTGCAGAAGTGTTGGAGCTGAAGGCTCATGTCCCCTCTGTGTAGTCCCAGGAGTGCTGCCCTCCAGGCGGCTGAGGAGAACACAGGAGTGACCGGAATCCTCGTGCCCAGGGACTGAACAGGGTGTTTCCCGTCAGAGCAGAGGCAGTGCTGTGGGCTGGGCTGTGACAAGAGTGGTTCCAGTGTCCCTGGTGGGATGCTTAGATGGGGTGGAGTCAGTAGGAGAAAGGCTGGGAAATGTGAGGGTGGCAGTGTGTGACACTGTGGTCAAGGGAGACGTGAGGCCAATGGATGAGGAGGTGAGAGCTGTGTATGTCATGGTGGGAAGGCCTGAGCTATGTGAAGATGGAATTGTGTGTGTGAGGGTCCTGTGGTGTCTGAACTGACAGGGAGGTAAAGAGATATCAGTCGTGGACAAGCTGACGGTGGGGTAGCTGTTTAAGGAGGTGAGGCTGGGCCAGCTGAGAGTGGTGGCCATGGTTGTCATCTGTGTGGTGACAGCACTCCTTGTTTCTGAAGTGAGCATGGAGGGCCCTGTGTGTGTGGCAGAGGTGTCTGTAGTCCTTGTGGCTAAGGTGGAGGTGGGTGAAGTGGTGTGGGAAGGTGATTGGGTAACAGAGCTACTAACAGAGTAGGGAGAGGTGACCTGAGGTGTAGCTGCAGATGTGGCATTAGTGCTTGGGAGTGAGGTCACCGAGGCAGACAATGGGGAGCTGGACACACTGCCAGTGGCATCTGACTGTGAACCAGAGACAGACATAGAGGACAGTGCTGTACTCGTGTGTGAGGTCCCCATATTGGAGGTGACATGGGAAGGCACTGTGGTTCTGCCATAGGTGAGTGGGCCTGTGACAGTGACCGAGGATGTGACTGGGGAACTCCCGGCTGTGTATGTCGTGAGGGACTCTGTAGGAAGGCCTGTGGCAGCATTCTCTGTGGTTTTCCCAGTGGAAGTGGCAGCGAGGCTGGGGAAAGGGGGTTGATCTGTCCCAGTCACAGCCGAGGGAGGAAGGGAAGTCTCTACAGAGGTGGGAGTTGTGAGTGTTGTGAGGGCTGTGGGCGTCCGGGTGGACTCAGGTGTGGAGGGCAGTGTATGGGTGATGGTTGGAGCTAAGGTGACACTGACACTCTGTGTGGTCCCAACTGTACTGGCAGAGATGGTTGAGGAGAAGGCAGATGCAGCAGGGGAGCTCGAGGCAAGGGGAGGTGGAGAGTTTCCAGTACTGCAGGGGACAGCTGTCACACTGCTCGTGGTGTGGGCTGTGTAGACAAGAGTGGTTGCAGTGTCCCTGCTGGTGGGCTTAGATGGGGTGGAGTCAGTAGGAGACAGGCTGGGAACTGTGAGGGTGGCAGTGTGTGACACTGTGGTCAAGGGCTCCGTGAAGCCCATGGATGAGGAGGTGAGAGCTGTGTCTGTCATGGTGGGCAGGCCTGAGCTATGTGAAGATGGAATTGTGTGTGTGAGGGTCCCCGTGGTCTCTGAACTGAGAGGAGGTAAAGAGATGTCAGTTGTGGACAAGCTGACAGTGGGAAGACTGTTTGAGGAGGTGAGGCTGGGAGTGCTGTGAGAGGGAGGCAGGGTTGCCATGGTGGTCATCTGTGTGGTGACAGCCCTGCTTGTTTCTGAAGGGAGCGTGGAGGGCCATGAGGGTGTGGCAGAGGTGTCTGGGGAACTTGTACCTAAGGTGGAGGTGGGAGAGGTGGTGTGGGATGGGGAATGGGTAACAGAGCTACTAACAGAGTAGGGGGAGGTGACCTGAGGTGTAGCTGCAGATGTGGCATTAGTGCTTGGGAGTGAGGTCACCGAGGCAGACAATGGGGAGCTGGACACACTGCCAGTGGTATCTGACTGTGAACCAGAGACAGACATAGAGGACAGTGCTGTACTCATGTGTGAGGTCCCCATATCGGAGGTGACATGGGAAGACACTGTGGATCTGCCATAGGTGAGTGGGCCTGTGACAGTGACCGAGGATGTGACTGGGGAACTCCCGGCTATGTATGTCGTGAGGGACTCTGTAGGAAGGCCTGTGGCAGCATTCTCTGTGGTTTTCCCAGTGGAAGTGGCAGCAAGGCTGGGGAAAGGGGGTTGATCTGTCCCAGTCACAGCCGAGGGAGGAAGGGAAGTCTCTACAGAGGTGGGAGTTGTGAGTGTTGTGAGGGCTGTGGGTGTCCAGGTGGACTCAAGTGTGGAGGGCAGTGTATGGGTGATGGTTGGAGCTGAGGGGACACTGACACTCTGTGTGGTCCCAACTGTACTGGCAGAGATGGTTGAGGAGAAGGCAGATGCAGCAGGGGAGCTCGAGGCAAGGGGAGGTGGAGAGTTTCCAGTACTGAAGGGGACAGCTGTCACACTGCTCGTGGTGTGGGCTGTGTAGACAAGAGTGGTTCCAGTGTCCCCGCTGGTGGGATTAGATGGGGTGGAGTCAGTAGGAGACAGGCTGGGCACTGTGAGGGTGGCAGTGTGTGACGCTGTGGTCAAGGGCTCCGTGAAGCCCATGGATGAGGAGGTGAGAGCTGTGTCTGTCATGGTGGGCAGGCCTGAGCTATGTGTTGATGGAATGGTGGATGTGAGAGTCCTCATGGTCCCTGTACTGACAGGAGGTAAAGAGATGTCAGTCGTGGACAAGCTGACAGTGGGGTAGCTGTTTAAGGAGGTGAGGCTGGGCCAGCTGGGAGTGGTGGCCATGGTGGTCATCTGTGTGGTGACAGCACTCCTTGTTTCTGAAGGGAGCGTGGAGGGCCATGAGGGTGTGGCAGAGGTGTCTGGGGAACTTGTACCTAAGGTGGAGGTGGGAGAGGTGTTGTGGGATGGGGAATGGGTAACAGAGCTACTGACAGAGTAGGGGGAGGTGACCTGAGGTGTAGCTGCAGATGTGGCATTAGTGCTTGGGAGTGAGGTCACCAAGGCAGACAATGGGGAGCTGGACACACTGCCAGTGGCATCTGACTGTGAACCAGAGACAGACATAGAGGACAGTGCTGTACTTGTGTGTGAGGTCCCCATATCGGAGGTGACATGGGAAGACACTGTGGATCTGCCATAGGTGAGTGGGCCTGTGACAGTGACCGAGGATGTGACTGGGGAACTCCCGGCTGTGTATGTCGTGAGGGACTCTGTAGGAAGGCCTGTGGCAGCATTCTCTGTGGTTTTCCCAGTGGAAGTGGCAGCGAGGCTGGGGAAAGGGGGTTGATCTGTCCCAGTCACAGCCGAGGGAGGAAGGGAAGTCTCTACAGAGGTGGGAGTTGTGAGTGTTGTGAGGGCTGTGGGCGTCCGGGTGGACTCAGGTGTGGAGGGCAGTGTATGGGTGATGGTTGGAGCTAAGGGGACACTGACACTCTGTGTGGTCCCAACTGTACTGGCAGAGATGGTTGAGGAGAAGGCAGATGCAGCAGGGGAGCTCGAGGCAAGGGGAGGTGGAGAGTTTCCAGTACTGAAGGGGACAGCTGTCACACTGCTCGTGGTGTGGGCTGTGTGGTCAAGAGTGGTTACAGTGTCCCCGCTGGTGGGATTAGATGGGGTGGAGTCAGTAGGAGACAGGCTGGGAACTGTGAGGGTGGCAGTGTGTGACGCTGTGGTCAAGGGCGCCGTGAAGCCCATGGATGAGGAGGTGAGAGCTGTGTCTGTCATGGTGGGCAGGCCTGAGCTATGTGATGATGGAATTGTGTGTGTGAGGGTCCCTGTGGTGTCTGAACTGACAGGAGGTAAAGAGATGTCAGTTGTGGACAAGCTGACAGTGGGAAGACTGTTTGAGGAGGTGAGGCTGGGAGTGCTGTGAGAGGGAGGCAGGGTTGCCATGGTGGTCATCTGTGTGGTGACAGCCCTGCTTGTTTCTGAAGTGAACATGGAGGGCCAGGTGGTTGCAGCAGTGGTGTCTGTTGTCCTTGTGTCTAAGGTGGAGGTGGGAAAGGTGGTGTGGGATGGGGAATGGGAAACAGAGCTACTGACAGAGTTGGAGGAGGTCACCTCAGGTGTAGCTGCAGATGTCGCTTGTGTAACTGGGAGTGTGGTCTCCAAGGCCGATATTGGTGTCCTGTGTGTGGGGCCAGCTGTGACTAGTTTTGTGCTTGAGTCAGACACAGAGGGCAGAACCCCGTTTGCTGTGGAAGTCAGAGCACTGCTGGCAGAGATGGAGGAGGAGAATGCAGTTATCCCTGGAGTCCTTGTAACAGGCTGACTGCTGGGGTTTCCTGTATTTGAGGGATTATCTGTTGTACTGGTGGACGGGGTGTGTTGTGTGCTCACGAGTTGTGTTTCCGTGCTGGAGTGCATGGAGGAAGAAAGGCCGTGGGTTAGTGGAGTGCTGGAGGCTCTGAGGGTGTGAGCGCCTCCTGTCGTAACCAATGGCTCAGCCGTGATGGATGTGGGGGTGGGAGATGAGGCTGTGGCGGTGAGGGGGTGTGTGCTAGGTAAGGAGGAGACCGCAGATGTGCTGTCAGTCACGTAGCTCTCTACGTTTGTAAAGGTGGAAAGTCTGAGGGAGGTGGCCTGGGTAGCCGTGTGTGTGGTAACCGTCTCCTCTGTCACAGAAGTGAGCTGAGAGGGCCTGGTGGTTGAAGAGCTGTCAGTGGTGTCCGTGGTGTAGGAAGGAGATGTGTAATGGGGTACGGATTCTGTAACTGACCTAGTTGGAGAGCTGGGGAAAGAGATTAGAGGTGTGGTTAGAGATGTCGCATTGGTAGTTGGGAGTGTTGTCACCAAGGTTGACAGTGGGAGAGTATGTGTGCTGTCTGCAGTGATTGGTTGTGAGTTTGGGACAAATGTCGAGGATGGGACCCCACTTGTGTGTGGTGAGGTGGAGGTCTTGAATTTCCCAGAAGTCAATGTATCTGATGGGGCTAAGGAAGAGCTGCTGGACGTTGTGGATGCCACTTCTGACATCAGAGACCAGGTGGAAAGGTCTGTGGGGGAAGTCATTGTGGCTTTTCTAGTGGGTGTCATAATGGTGGTGAAGAAGACGCTAGTCACTGGTGGGTTACTAGGAGGTTGTTTGATGGTTGTGGCTTTTGTGAATGTGTTGGTGGTCGTGGGTGTTGGGGTGGAGTCAACTGTTGTGTCAAGAGAATGGGGGAAGGTTGAAGATGAGGGTGTACTACCTGTCTGGCTGGTTCCTGTTCTGCCAGTAGAGAGGGACAACGAAGATGCAGATGTGACTGGAAGGTTTGTGGCAAATGGACTCGAGTTGTTTCCAGTGCCTGAGGGTGTAGCTGTCCTACTGGGTGCCGGAGGTGTTGAAGTGATAAATGGTGTTGTTTCCAAGTTCTGGGAGCTTGAAAGAAAAGGGACATGTGTGGTGTGGGCTGTTGACGTGATAGAACCTTCATGGGTTGGGGGGATGTCTGTTGTGACCAGTGGGACAGCGTCGCTTGTAGAGGATGTAATGAGAGATGTAGCTGGAATGGTGGAGACGTCCATGGTAGGTGAAGCTGTAGGTGCACCTGTGTCCCTCACACCAGAAGTGGTAGGAGTTGTGGAGATCCTATCTGTGGAGTAGATGTTGAAGGTTGTGAGGCCGGAAGTGACAAGAGATAGGGTCTGGGTGGTCGTGGTGACAAAATGTGTGGTAGACGTCCTGGCTATTTCTGAGGTGGGTAGCAAAGGCCAGGTAGATGTGAAAGAAGTGTCAGGGGCCAGCGTGTCTGTGAAGGAGGGTGGAGAGGAGATCTCCGATGTCAACGCCGTCATGGCATTGGTTGAAGAGCTGAAGTCGGTGGCCTGAGATGTACCTGTGGACAAGGCACTGGAAGCTGGGAATGCCGTCTCCAAGGTGGATGACAGGGCACTGTGTGTGATGTCTGTGGTAACCGGATGCATGCTTGAGATAGACACAGAGGACAGAGCAGTGGTAGTAGGTGAAGTATCCACCTTGGTGCTCACTGGTGGATCGGAGGGTGTGAGTGGAGACGTGATCTGGGACGTGGCTGTGATTTCCGTCCTGAGAGATTCTGTAAGGAGGTCTGTGGTGGGAGTCAGGCGGGCAGTGGTTAAAAGAGGCTCTGTAGATGGGGTGCTTGTGGGTGTTGGAAGCCATTCTGTTGTTGTGCGCAGTGTATGGGGGTTGCTCAGAGCTGTACTTTCTGTCTGTGTGTTCCCCAAACTGACAGCCATCGATGTGGAGAGTGTTAGGGCAGGCATGCTGACGGGGAGAGAATGTGGTTGGGTGTTTTCAGTGCTTCCAAAAGCAGCTGCTGTACTCGGTGTGTCGGTCTCGGGGGTACTCACCGGTGTTGTTATTGCTGTGCTATTGACAAGAAGGGAAGATGGGGTGATACTGGTGTGGGTTGTGGATATACTGGAATGCGTGTGGGGTGAGGTGTGTATCACAATAGGTGAACCACTGTTTCCTGTGGATGAGGAAGGGAGGTCTGTGGCTGTGACTGTGGAGAGACTTACACTAGGAGACGATGAGGCTATAGATGTGAGTGTCTCTAGAGTACCAGGGGTGTTGGGATGTGAGGCAGAGGTAGCTGTGGACGTCCTGTGCGTAGAGTAACTGTCTGAGGTTGTGAGGCCAGGAGTGCTGTGCAAAGTTGTCGGGGTGGCTGTGGTGACAGAGCGTGTGGTAGCCGTTCCGGATGTTTCTGTGGTGGGCCACGTGGTGGGTGTGACAGGGGTGTCAGGGGTCAGTGTGCGTGTGGTGGTTGTAGGAGAGGTGGTATCTGATGTGCTGTGTCCAACAGTGGTGTTTGGAAAGCTAGGGGAGTTGACCTGGGACACTGCTGTAGACACGGCACTGGTAATTGGGAGCATTGTTGTTAAGGTAGCGAAAGGGGTGGTGTATACCATGCCAGTGGTGACAGATTGTGTGTCTGGGGCAGGAGAAGAGGAAAGCATGCTACCTGTGGGCGACGTGATCACATTAGTGCCCAGGGGAGAGGGCGGGCTGGATCGCTCAGAAAGCCACAGGTCTATAGAGTCAACTAAAGAAGGGGTCGGAGGGGTCGTGGTGAGTTCTGTCTGGAGAGAATCCGTAGGAAGGTCTGTGGTGGGATCCAGTGTGGTGTCTCCAGGAAATGTGGCAGCGTGGCTGGGGAAGGGGGAGTGATCTGTCCCAGTCACCGCTGAGGTAGGAGGAGGAGGCCCTGAGGGTGTGGGGGCTGTGAGTGTTGTGAGGGCTGTGGGCGTCTGGGTGGACTCAGGTGTGGAGGGCAGTGTCTGGGTGATGGTGGGAGGTGAGGGGACACTGTCCATCTGTGGGGTCCCAGAGCTGCCGGGAAGGATGGATGGAGAGAGTGTGGATGTGACTGGAACACTTGTATTAAGGGTACTTGTGTTTCCAGAACTTCCAGTACTCAAAAGCGTAGGCAGCGCACTGGAAGTGGAGGGCTGAGATTTGTTAAGAAGTGTACTAGTGATCTCTGATGTGGAGGAAGATGGAATGAAATTGGTGTGTGTTACCAGCGTGCTGGGAGCGTCCTGGGCCGAGGTGAAGTCTGTTGTGGTGCCCCACGGAACAGTGTTGTCCACAGATGATGTGGTGAGACTTGTCCTCGTAGGGGTCTGGGTGTCTTCCCTAGGTGGCAAGGTTTCAGATGTGAGTGTCCCATAGGAGGCTGTTGTTGCTGACCCGAGACTCGTCATTGTAGCCACGAAACCTGTCGTGTCTACAGGCAGGTGGCTGGTAGCTGCTGATACTGTGGTAGGGATGTCTGGACCATGGGAAGACCGTATGTCTGTGGCTCTGGAAGTCTCCACAAGTCCTGAGGAACTGGAAATTGAGGTCGTCCCAGGTGTGGGTGTTTTGGAGGTCGAGTCAATATCAGAAGAAGCAGATGGCAGAAACATACTTGGTGGTGATATCACATGGCTGGTGGTCATTGAGGTAGCCATGTTGGATGCGGAAATCGTCACCGTGTTGGCAGATGATGTCGTAGGTGTGGGTGGGTAAGAAGAAGCTGTGCTGACAACCTCTCTGGGAGTGTTGCTCATGGGCTTATGTGTGGTTTTCCCAGAGCTCATTATTGTCACCCCCACAGATGGCTCACCTGAATGACTGGTTCTTTCCTTAGCAACAGAAGTAATCAGTGTTGATTTATTGGTGGAACCCAGGGAACGGGTGGAGGAAGTTTCTGTTTTGAGCGAACTGCTTGCTGTAGGAAATGGTTTGGTAATAATGCCTGTGGTGCTGGGTGGGGCAGTGTTATCCGTTACGGTCGTTAAAGAGGTTTTCGTGGGAATTTGAGGAGGAACGGTAGCAGACTGATAAGTCAGCCATGTTGTATGAATACCTGTTGGGGTCATGGTGGTCATTCCTGTGGTCCCCGTGGTAGAAGAAGTCAGAGCACCTTGGGTTGTGTGTATGGTTGAGACAGAAGAAGGAGGTGGTGACGTTATTGTGGGTGTGCCACCCATGTCGGTGACAGTGGAAGCAGAGGTCATGGATGAGGTCACTTTTCCCACAGAGACGGTAGGTGATGTAGTAGTGATGGCTGTCACTGATGTGTCAGTCCTGGGAGTGGTGGTGTAAGAATTGGTGAAGGGTACATAGGTCATGGTTACACAGGTCGTGGTGGGGTGCGAGGTGATGATTGAGAAGCCAGAGACCGGAATGCACTCGGTGGTGGACATGTAGACCAAGACAGTAGGAGGATTGGTCTCAACCTTCATGACAAACTTGGACATCGGGGCTGTCACGGTGTCAGGACTGAGTAATGACTTGTAAGTGAGCTTTAAGTTGCTGGTCATACCAGCAGTCCTGGGGGTGTCTTCCCCACTGTTGAGAGCTGGATTAGGGGACTGGTGAGGGCTGAGAAGCCACTGAGGTGTACCCCCAGCATGCGGTGTTCTGCTGAGAGCCGTGCTGGCTGCTTCCGCACCAAGCATACGTGAGGGAGAGGCGGCTGTGGTCATGGATGGAGTTCCTGTGTTAACAGAGCAGAGGAATCCAAGGGTGAATTCATCAGTCACTCCATTAGCATCACTGTAGGGGGCACTTCATAGCTTCCACACCCATGTTACAAAGAACATGCGTCTCCTATGGAAGGAACTCACAGCTGGGACCTTTTGAGTTTGGGGGCCGTGGGGGTTAGGATCCCTCAGTTCCTTAATGGTTACTGAGCGTCCAAGTTCAGCTTACTCTTTCTTTCTTTTGTTCTATCTTTCTTTCTTCCTGGCTGCCTGTCTGTTTTTTGTTTGTTTGTTTTTTCTGGTGGTGGGGTTGTTATGTATGTGAAGTCTACGTATGTGTGTATTATATGTGTGTTATGTGAATGTAGTTGTTTGTGTTTTGTGTACATATGTGTTATGAGTATATTTGTGTCTGTCATATGCATGTAGTTTGTGTGTGCATGTTGTGTATGGTTTTGTGCGTGCTGTGTGTGTATGGTTTGTGTGTATATGTTATGTGTTTGTGTTTCGTGTGTGTGTGTTATATGTGTATGATTTGTGTGTGTGTGTATGTTATGTATGTGTGGTTTGTATGCGTTTTATGTGTATGTGGTTTGTAAGTGTGTATGTTATATGTATGTGATTCATGTGTGTTACATGAGTTTCGTGTATGTGATATATGTGATTTCTATGTGTTATATGTATGGTGTGTGTATGTGTGTGTATTACATGTATGCAATGTGTGTGCTATGTATATGCAGTGTGTGTGTTACATGCATGCAATGTGTGTGTTATGTGTATGCAGTGTGTGTGTTACATGCATGTTGAGTGTGCAGGTGTACATATGCAAAGACCAGAGCAGCACACCAGATGTCTTCCTTTGCTGCCTTCTACCTTAATGTCTTGAGAAGGGTTTCCCACTAACTGGAAGCTCGCTGTTGTAGCTACACTAGATTGTTGGCCAGCAGACCCTCGGGATCCACTGTCTCTGGCCCGAGTGCTGCACTTCCAGCCACACACAGCTCCTCCCAGCTTTTCACATGAGTACTGAGTCTCCAGTCCTCATGTCCACAAAGCAAGCACCAAATAAGTACCAAATAAGCACCAAATAAGTACCAAATAAGCACCAAATAAGTACCAAATAAGCACCAAATAAGTACCAAATAAGCACCAAATAAGTACCAAATAAACACCAAATAAGTACCAAATAAGCGCCAAATAAGTACCAAATAAGCACCAAATAAGTACCAAATAAGCGCCAAATAAGTACCAAATAAAAGCGATCCTCCTCCCGACCCCAGTCTCCCCTCCTTTCTTACCCACACCCCATCTTCCCTTCCCCTCTACTGTTGTCTGGAGTCTTCCAGCCCTCTTGGGTTTTGGGTCCCATCTTTTAACCAACCCCTGCCTTTTCTCTCCAAATTAGGGGAGCTCCAGAGCCGGGCTGAGGGAATTCCAAAGGGGAGCAAGAGACGGGGAGTTCACAGACTGCTAAGACTAAGAGATGGGCAGAGAGGACCACGGAGACGTGAAGGGACCTAGAAGAGGAGGAAGCATCCAGAAAGAGATGTCTGAGCGGAAAAGCGTGGGATATGGTGACTTCAAGGCTTGGAGATCTGCAGTGAGCACAGAAACGCACACTTAAGGAGCTGGAGAGACAGCGCGGTGTGTGTGAGCGGCTGCTGCTCTTCCTGACATCATGGGTTTGGTTCCCAGCATCCACGTCAGGCAGCTTAAGGCCACTGAGGTAACCTCAGTTCCACTGTGTTCTCTGGCCTCCGTGGTCTGTGACATACAGTGAGGGATACACATTTTATATAGTGGTTCTCTCCCGGCTACTGGCTTACTTGGTGCATCAAAACAAACTCTTTTTATTTATTTTATTTTATCTTATCTTATCTTATTACGTGTATTAGGAAGGGAGCATGTACCCACAGGGCAAATGTGGAAGCCAAACTTTGGAGTATCTATTCTCTCTCCTTAGAGATGGAACTCAGATTTGCCAGCAAGCATCTTTATATCCTGAGCCACACCCGGGCCCAACAAGCTTCCTTCGTCTCTCTCCAAATACATAGATTTATCTCTCCCTGGCAAAACTGTCAATCACAGCTTCGGTGCCCTCAGCCATCCTGCCTCAGGCTTAGGAATGCTAGGATTACAGGTATACGCCAACACCCCTGGCTCGAACCCCTTCATTCATTACACATAACACCGTGTGCTATGTATGACTGCACTGAAGATCAGACGCCACAATGAGAGTGAGCGTCAGGCATCCCCATCTCCTGAGGAGCGAGCCCCACACTGTGGAGTCTTGGGGCCACACTATTTTTTCTCCCTTTGCTTGTCCCCCCCCCACTTTGGTGAAGGGATGCTGGTGTTCCAGCCTGGAAGCCTCTCCTACACCCTGTATAACCACTGCACTTCTCCGACCTGGGAGAGCCCGGTTTCCCAAGGTGAGGTGGGAAGCAGAAGGCAGAGTGAGGAGAAGAGAAAGGGGAGAGAGTGAAGAGGAAAGAGGGAGGAGGAGGAAGAGGAGGAGGAAGAGGAGGAGGAAGAGGAGGAGGAGGGAGGAGGAGGAGGAGGAGGAGGAGGAGGAGGAGGAGGAGGAGGAGGAGGAGGAGGAGGAAGATACAAAGGGCAAAGGTGTCAGGAGGTGGAGGAAGAATTCCCCCTGAAAGGGGCTCTGGAGTTGGGGGGGGCACTGCGGAGTGCCGACAGCTGCAGGGAGGGGAAACAGAGAGCGAGCGGAGCGGAATCCAGGCAGCGCTTTCTGCTCAGCTGCTGCCCTCTGGGATGCAGGTGAGAGCAGCAGAACCCTGCACCTCTCCCCATCGAGCCTGCCTCGGCTCCTCCTGGTCCGCAGGCCTCACCCCCAAACTCCCACCCCATTCTTGCTCACGGGTCCCGAGGGTCTCACCAGCCCCTCTCTCCCTGAAGCTCCCCCCCCCTCACCTGCTTCCCCGGGGGAGGCTCTCAGGAGCCAGAGGAGAGTGAGCAGCAACATGAGCGTCAGCCGTGTGGGAGCAGAACCAGATCCAGAGCCACGTGTGGAAACTGTGGGAGCCGGGAGCCCTGGATCCTGGCCTCAACTCAGCAGACTAGGTTTTGGCCCTGCCAGGCATGAAAACGGAACACTTTCACCTTTGAGCTGCGCAACCTCCCTCTCCTCTCCCGGACCTCAGTGCTGTATTAAGGGAGGGAACAGGAAGCTAGGGCAGGCCCGTTAGGGACCAGGTGGGAGAGCCCCACCCTTAGTCTGCCTGTCCCCCACGGCTCCATCCTTTCCAAGGACGCCGCCTTCCTCCCGCTACCTCCTGTAGAGCATACACCAGAACGAAGCCTGAAGCCTCGGCTTGCTGTCAGCCTTTCTGCTTTGCTTCAAGTCCCCCCTGCCCTCTCTCCACAGCTGCGGGACTCTGAGGAACAATGCAGAATTTAACCCGTAGAGCTGGACTGGATCCCAGGAAAGGAAAGACAGCTTAGCCACGGGGGGTGGGGAGGGGGGAGCGGGGGGGGAGGTGCAGGTTTAGTGTTGAAGGCAATGGCGGGAGAGTTCAAATCCCTCAGAGCCCATAAGGCAATGCGAGGCCTGAGGCCTGCATCACCGCGGCTGGGGAATCACCCATGTGGGAGCTCTAAATCGCGGAGAGACCATGTCTGGAAAAATAAGGTAGAAAGTGAGGGGAGTGAGGGTGGGGGGTTGGGGAGGAGGGGATGGGGGTAGTGGGGAGGGGCTTTGTGGGAGGAAGAGTTGGTGGGGGGGGGGGAGGAGACAGGAGAGGACCATGGAAGAAATACAGTCAGAGTACATCGCTCAGCTTATACCACACGCGAAACTGCAGGAACACGTTCTAAAAAATAAAAACAAGGTGATTTGATTTTTTAAAATTTGAGTGGCACTGGGGATCAAACCCTGCGGCCTCCAGAATGCTTGCAAGCACTTTACCGCTGAGCCGCATGTAGAGCCGCAGTCCATCTATCATGATTCTCAATGAGAAGCGGGGAGGCCACTGAGCAATTACGAGCAGGCACTGCTCTTGGGGAGGACCGTGGTTTGCTTCGCAACACCTGTATGGGTTGGCTCACAACCATCCGTAGCTTCAGTTCCGGTGGATCTGAAGTTCTCCTCCGACCGCTGCACGGATGTGGTACACGAGCATACACTCAGATGCGCATGTGCACGCTAAATGACTCCCTAACCCGACAACCTCCCATCCACCCTCTTCTCCGTTCAAGGAAGCATTCCCACAAATGTCTGTGACCCTCTGGTTAATTATAGCTCCAACTTAAAACAAAACAAAACAAAACAAAACAAAAACCAGCAGCAACCCAAATTGGGTTATTGCCACTCTAAAAGATGATGAGGGCAACGAGTGTGTACCTTGATCCAGACCCTTAGTTCAATCTTGGCGGGGCTTGGGAGTGGGGAGTGCCACCAGGAAATCATAGAATAGTCACACTGTACACTACCATGCTTGACTCAGAAGGAAAAGGCAGGGACACCAGGCATGTGGCACGGATGTCGTCTGGGGAGGGTGGAGACAGGAGGATTGAGTTCCAGACGAGTCTGGAGTACATAGTGAAAGGGAGGAGGAGGGAAGGAGAGGGGAGGACGGAACACAGGAAGGAGGGGGAGAAGGAGAGAGGGGGAGGGGGTGGAAGGACCTAAGTAGAAGTAGGTCACTGGGGCAGATCCTTGTTGGAGATATTGTCCCAGGCCTCTGTCTGTCTCTCTCCCTTGGATTCCTAGACTCCCGCACCACACCGTATCCCTCAGCAATGCTCTGGGCCCTCTAAAACAGTCATCTCAACAAAAAAAAAATGCTTCCCCTTCGTTAGTTTATGTCAGGGATTTGGTAGCTAATACACACGTTGAGGCTTATCAGGAGGTCTTTGAGGTATCGGGGCACACCCACAAAGGCAAACCCCAACATCTTCCCACTTCCTCCCATGGAGCCATGACATGAGTGACAGCCTCCTCCGGCCTGTCCCTCTGAGGTGCTCCACCTCATCACTGATCCGGAGATGACACATGAGTGTGGCGATCAGAGGACAACCCGAGTTCAGTTCCCAGTACACTCGTAAAGTGGGTCGGAATCACGTGAACCCCCCCCCAACTTTGGGAAATCTGGTTCCCCCTCTGACCTCTGTAAATAACTGTATTCATACACATACTCTCTCTCACACGCATGCACACCCGCACACACACAGAGTCATAAATAGAAAAAAATTAAATGAATACATCATTTTGTTATTATTATTATTTGAGACAGAGTTTCTCCGTGTAGCCTTGACTGTCCTGGAACTGACTCTGTAGACCAGGCTGGCCCGCTTCTGCCTCCTGAGGGCCGAGATTAAAGGCATGTGACACTACTGCCCGGCTGTACCTTTCCTTTTTGAGACAAGGTCTAAGTCTTTTAAATCTGTCCTGACCACATCCACCTTTGTTAACGTTTGACAATTTGAAAATAATTAGGGAGTGTATTTTCTTTGATTTTGGTTTGGTGGGTGGGTGGAGAAGCACCTTACAGAGGCAAAGGGGAGGCAGGGAGGGGAGATGGGATGGGGGGGTAACCAGGAAGGGGGATATCATTTGAAAATGTAAACAAATAAAATGATTAATAAAAAACAAAGTGTAGTTTCTCTGTGTGTTTGAAGGTAATTAGAGAAAATATAATTTATGGTTGAAGGTATAACTTAGTGGTAGCCTTCTAACCTACCATGCACAAGGCACTGGGTTCAATCCCCGGTTACATAAGAAATAGATACATTTTTCCATCTTCACTTGTGCATGTATGTGGCATACATGTTTTACATGTGCATAGACATATGTACAGGGATATTCATACATATGTGTGTACTTGTATATGGAGACTGAAATCACATCAGGGATCATGCTCAGTTTCTTTTCTACTTTATTCTTTTTCTTTTTCTTTTTTCTTTTTTTCGGAGCTGGGGACCAAACCCAGGGCCTTGCGCTTGCTGGGCAAATGCTCTACCACTGAGCTAAATCCCCAACCCCTCTACTTTATTCTTGAGGAAGGGTAGCTCAGTCAAACCCAGAGCTCACTGATATGATTAGTCTGGCTTTCTCTGGGGACCCCAATCTTCTAAGATTGGAATTGCGGGCTGCATCTATGAGTGTTCTGGGGATCCAAACTCCAGCCCTCATGCTTGTGGGCACAGGGGGCATTGCTTTAGCCAGCGAGAAGTCTCCACAGCTACAGAGAATGTGTCATCGTCTTAGATTTCGTTGTTCTGGCTTTTTTGAGACAGAATCTCTCATGTAGTTCAAGCCTCCCAAGGGCCGGGATTATAGATGATCACTAGAAGTCTGAGGAGGCCAGCCTGGTCAACAAGACAAGTTCTAGACCAGACTAGGCCATTTAATGAGATACCACATCAAAATAAATAACAAACAAACAAAAAAGACCAGAGCCTGTGAGATGGGTCAGTGGATAAGAGTGCTCACCACCAAGACTAAAGGCTAGAGTTCAATCCCTGGAGCCTCCATGATGGGAGACTGGGAAAATTCTGAAAGCTACCCTCTGGCCTATATATGAGTGCCAGTGCACGTGAGCCCTTCCTAACACACACACAGTTCTTAAAAATAAATCTACTTGCCTCCTTAGTGATCAGTCTAATAAAAAGTAATAAAAACCATTAATGATTTACTTTTTATTTGCTAATTATGTATATATGTGAAAGGCGTCTGCTTACATGTGGGGTCAAGTGCCCCAGAAGAGCAAAGAGGACATTGGCTCTCCCAGAGGTGGAGTTATTAGAGGCAGTTGTGAGCTGTCCAGCATGGATGCTGAGAATAAATTTTGATCATCTGCAGGAGTGGTACCCACTCTTAACCACTGAGCCATCTCACCAGTCCCTCAAATAAAAAAATGTTTAAAGGATGGATAGATAGTTCAGTTGGTAAAATGAGAGCTCGAGTGCTCTGAGAGTTGGTGGATCACTTAGGAAATGTCAGGTTATGTCACAGTAACACACAGCCCGTTTAGGCTCCGTGTTGCCCAAGCACAAAAGTTTGCTATTCATGCAATTTAGTCACCCCAGTGTCTGTCCCCCACCTCTGGGATCTAGGACAATGGAGAAACCTGTTTGAGAGATGCTGTTTATCTCACAGCAGGTGGAAAACTACTGCCCTGATTGCATTTCCATAGCTATGATAAATTAACTTGACAAAATGTGAGTTAGGGAAGAAAGTGGTTTATCTGGTTCACAGTTCCGTGTTACAATCTATCACTGTAGGGAGGTGGAGGCAGGAACTTGAAGCAGGTATTTGTATCAAGTCCACACTCAAGAGCAGAGGGAATGAAATGTATCCATGTTCGCTTGCTCACTGGATCTGACTAATTTTTCTACTCTTATACAGCTGAGGATCCCCTGCCAAGGGAATAGTGCCGCCCACTGTGGACTGACTCGTTTCACATCAATTAATATAAGAAAATGCCCCACAGGCCAAAGCAAAGCAGATGATATCTCATTAAGGTTCCCCTCCCCAATGATTCTAGAATGTGCCAAGTTGATCATAAAAGCTAGCCATTGTGATCAACATTCCTTTTTTAAAAGGATGTTTACGTTTAATGATGTTGTGTGTCCATCACATGTTCTGATAGCTAAAACAAGTTGTGTGCTTTTCCTGGAACAGATAGGACAAGGAGACAAGACAAAGATATTATAGATATCAGGGAGAGCCAATGGAAGTCATAAGCCAAGTCTGCTATCAGGGAGGCAGGGATATACAATTGGTCCAGGAAATGAAAGTAAATATTTCTGATAAGTAAGACAATATAACACAGATGGGATTCCTAAGGCAATAATGGTTTCTGCTAATCAAGATTCTAACAGTGATGGCTGGGGAGATTGATCAGTGGATAAACTATGAACACAAGGACCAGAGTTCAACACTCAGAACACATGAAATAAACCAGGTACTATGGTGCACACTGGTAACCCCCAGGTCTGGGGAGATAGAGATGGGAAGATCCCTATGGCCCAATGGCTAGCCAGCCCAGTCCACTTGTCAAGCTGGTCCAGTGAGGGACCTGCCTCAAGGAAATAAGGTGGGTGTGGGGAGATGTTTCAGTGGTTTAAAGTGCTTGTTCTGCAAGCTTGAGGACAGTAATTTGGATCTCTAGAAACTCATGGAAATTTCAGGAGAGAAAGAGGCACCTGTGGTTCCAGCCCTGGGAGGCAGAGACAAGGGATTCCTAGAGCAGGCCAAAGTGCAAGATTAGCTATGTCAGCGAACTCTGGGTTTGACTGAGATCCCCTGCCTCATTAAGTAAAGTAGAAGAGCTGTTGTAGATGAATCCAGATATCAACCTTGGATTGCCTCCACATACATGGGCACGCAAGTGCATAGGAACCCTCCCATATGCACTGACACATGTGCAGACACACATGTGTACACACACACACACACACACACACACACACACATACAGCATATGCATATATGCTACTTAACTAAGTGTTAAAAACTTGTAATTCCTACAGTGGCACTGGCAGATGGTTTGGAGTCCCTGGTAATCTTTGCCAGAGCTATACAAATGAGACCTGTTGTGGAAAACTCCCTTTCAGGAACTTGGGCAGGGAGACAACTTCATTTGGTCAAGGATGTTGGTGAAGTCCCTGAGCTGTTGAAGGAGCATTTCTTCATTGTGCTGGAGAAACTGGACAACAATGTCACAAGATCACATTGAAAGAAGGAGAGTCCTCTTTGGATTTTGGGCAGGTTTGGCAAGCTGCTTACTCTAGTTTCGTTTTCTATTTCTGTGATAAAATTGCCCGGGAAAAAGAAACTTAGGAGAGAAGCAGTTTAATGTCTAACAATCCCATGCCACCGTGTATCACTGTGGAGAAGCCAAGGCAGGATCCTGTGACAGCTAGTGACACCACATCCACAGTCGAAAGCAGAGCAAAATGAATTGTGGGTATAAAATTGCTTGCTTGCTTGTGCTCAGCTAGCTTGATTTCTACACAGTTCAGGACCCCTTACCTAGGGAATGGTGCCACCTTTAGTGGGCTGGATCTTTCCACGTTGATAAACTTAAGACAATCTCCCACAAACACATGCACAGGCCAATCCAAGGAAGATGATCCCCTTATTGGGGCTTTTCTCCCAAATGGTTCTAGGCTGTGTGAAATTGACAATTAAAATTATCACAGTGCTCACGGAAATATCCTAGGAGGCTTCTACCAATGGGGAAGAGATGGTTTCAACACAAGCTCCTCTAGATGTCAAGATCACAGATGGTTTCAACTCATGTCTCTTTCTGGCCATTTTGTGACCACAGTAAAAAGTATCTGGGCTGAGTGCAAGACAACAGAGTAATTTTAAAAAATAATTTAAAAAAAACTAAAGATGCTAGAATAAAATCACCAATACATTTCATTTTATTTTGTGTGTTGTTTAATTTTTATTATATCTGCTGGAGGCTGCCTATCACAGTTCATGTGTGGAGATCAGAGGACAGACTGTGAGGGTAAATGCTCTCGTTTAATTGTGTGGGTCCCCGGAAATGAAACCCAGATCGTCAGGCTTGGTTCCAAGCAGCATGGCCCACCCGGGCATCTTGTTGGCTCTTGTTGTAGCTTTGAGTCAGGTTTCACATAGCCCAGGCTGGCCTCAAACAATGTTACGTAGACAAGACTGGCCCTGAACTGCTGGTTCTCTTACGTCCCGAAGGTCAAGGTGACAACTATACACCACCGCTGTGCCAGCCTTCAGCATCTCTTTTTAAAAATTATACATGTTTGTTTGCATGTTCGGAGTGAAAATACCATAGCTTCCGTGTGAAGGTCCAAGGACAACTTGAGAGAGTCAATAATCCTCTACCGTCACGTGTAGGTCTCGGGGATCAGCCTTGACCGCGAGTACCTTGAACAGCGGAGCCATCTTACTAGCCTTTCACATTGTTTTTGTCTGTTTTGAGACAGGGTCTCTCTATGCAATGCTAGCTGTCCTAGAACTCCCCACATAAACCAGGCTGGCCCTGAACTGCACCTCCCAAAGCTGGCATTAAAGGTATGTGCCACCACAAATGGCTTCCTCGACATCATAAAATGAAGCAATATCGAGAGGCCAGGTGTGGTGCGTATACCTTAACCCCAGCGCTCCATGAGCAGAGGCTCGTGCAAGCCTGTGAGACAGGAAACAGCCTGGTCTGTGTAGAAACTTCCAGGCCGGCCAGGACTACACAGTGAGACCCTGTCTCAAAAGAAAAAGGGCATTATTGAGAGTAAAGATATATTTGCAGACTATACCACAACCCATTTCCATTATATGAATTTTTTATTTGTTTTCCGTCTGTTCTCTCTCTCTCTTTGTGTATGTGTGTGTGTGTGTGTGTATTCGTGTATAGCAGAGCAAATATATATGTTTATGAAGGAAAAATTAAAAAGAACTCCAGCAGAGAATAGGAAGGACTTTAATGGATGAGTATCCTCTGGTTTGTGTGTGAGAGAGAAAGAAAAAGGGAGAGACAGAGGCAGAGACAGAGACAGAGAGATTTCTCTCACACACAGAAATTATACATATTATCATATACATAGGATATATACATACACACACATATATATACATATACATACACAGGACAATTGGATATATGTACAATATGTGTACATATCTATGAGAGAGATAGAAACATCTTACCTAAAATCTAATACTTTTATTTTTTAATTTCAGAAAACCAATCGGTAGTGCTCGGTTGTTTGTTCATGTTTCCTGACACTTAGTACAGAACCAAGTGCTTAACTCCGGGGTGCTTAAGGCCAGCTTCCACCAGCCATACAAGATCAGCATTATCTACTGTTCCTGATTCTGGTAAGGATTAATAACCTCATAAAGTTAAGCACAGAGCTTATCCTCTCAGAAAGACGCGTTCAGTGAGTTAAAGCCGTGAACTGACGTCGTTTATGGATTTATGAGTTGCAGTAAAGGCTTGCGCAAACACGGCTCTCATGCCTAATTGTTTTTTTCAGAGAGACTTTGAAAGGCAACCTAAGGCAGCCTGAGTTTTCCCAAAGTCGAGCAGAAACTGAACTGGGCGTCGGGTCTCAGATTTCTGTGGTGCTGTCCTCTTCTGCTTAGTGTCTTCCTCCTCCCAGAGTGTGGGCAGCCAGGAATTATGTTATAGCTGCCCACCCTGCACATTGCAGCAGGAGCGATGATCCCTGAACTGGGTGGCTCCTGCTAGAGCAAACAGCGCAACATAGTTAATGTTCACTGTAACCAGGCGTCTTGGGTTTCTATTGCTGTGATATAAAACACCAAGACCAAAAGCCTCTTGTTAGTGGAAAGGGTTATCCCAGCTCACGGGAGTGTAGTCCATCCTCCAGGGCAGTCAGTGCCATGGGAGACCACTGCTTACTGGCTTGCTCCCCACGGCTTTACTCAGCCTGAGTTCCTATAGCACCCAGGACCACCCACACAGGGTAGCACTACCCCTGTGTGCTACACCCTCCCACGGCAGTCACTGAACAACAAGTGCACCACAGGCTTGCCCACAGGACAGTCTGGTGGGGCATTTTCTCAGTGTGTGTGTGTGTGTGTGTGTGTGTGTGTGTGTGTGTGTGTGTGTGTGTGTGTGTGTGTGTGAGAGAGAGAGAGAGAGAGGTGGGGGAAGAGGGAGAGGGATTTCTCTCACATATATATTATACATATCATCATATATAGGATATATACAGGGCTGAAGCCACTATGGTGACACACAAATGGTTCTATATCCAAGCACTTATGGGGATAAGGCAGGATGTTCATAAGCTTAAAGGTTTCCTTGGGAAACCCTGCCACAAAACAAAGGCAGTGTAGTGGGCTCCACAGCAGCCTGGTTGGTAGTGAGACTCTGAGGATCAGACGGAATCTGTCTTGGAGAAAGAGAGAGAGGAAGAGAGATACTCTGCCTCAAAAAAAAAAAAAAGAAGGGGGGGTTGGGGATTTAGCTCAGTGGTAGGCGCTTGCCCTAGCAAGCGCAAGGCCCCTGGGTTGGGTCCTCAGCTCCAAAAAGAAAAAAAGAAGAAAGAAAGAAGGAAAAAGAGGTGGGAAAAGAGAAAGGAAGTAAGAACGAAAATCAGTAAGGAACCAAAACTGAAATTTTCTTTCTTGTTTTTTGTTTTTTTGTTTGTTTTTTTTTTTTTTTTATTATTTGCTGCCTTTCACACAAAGTACCATGTAGCCCAGGCTGGCCTTCAACTCCGTACACATAGTGGAGGATGAGACTGAACTCCTAATCCTCCTGCCTCTACCGCCGTGTGCTGTGATTTTATAGATATAAACTTCATGCTCAAACTTGAGTCACCCAGGAAGAGGCAAACCCCACTTGAGGAGTTGCCTAGATCAGACTGCCCTGTGGGTATGCCTGTGGGGGTTGTATTGGTTGTTAATTGACAGCCCACCGTGGGCAGCGTCATTCCCTAAGTAGGTGTCCTGGGCTGTGTAAATAGCTACCTGAGCATGAGCCTGTAAGCAAGGCAGAGGAGCCAGCAAAGAGCATTCTTCCATGGGTCCTGCCTCCAGGTCCCTACCTGGGCTTCCTGCCCTGGACTTCCGTCAACAGAACTGTGACTTATAAGTGTAAACTGTACAAGTCCTTTCCTCCCCAAGTTGTTTTCAGCCAATGTATTTTACCACAGCAACAGAGAGCAAATTGCATGGGTAATCTACCACATGAAGTTCAAAACTTGGTCCTTTGGGACATCAGCAAACTTGACCAAACGTTATTTAGATGGATGGACTAAGAAATAAAAGAGTCGAGAAGACTCAAATCACTAAACAATTCTGAAGAGATAAAAGGGGTCGTAAGAGTATAGGGAAAGCCACATGTCAAACCCACTGAAAAACCTAAATAAAATTATCAAAATCCTCGAATCACAGAAGTCCAAGATCCCCCTGTCTTGTTTTCAAGACAGGGCCTCACTACAAAGCCTGTCTAGGTTTGAATCCACAGTGTAGAGTAAGCTGGCCTCACACTCAGAGATCTACCTGCCTCTGCCTCCTCAGAACTTTGATTAGAGAGAGGTGTTGCAAAACCTGGCCTAGCCACTGTCTCTCTCTTTTTATAATCCTTACATTTTCATTTATTCTGGGGTGAGCGTGTTGTGCGTGCATGCCACAGCACACGGGTGGGAGTCAGAAAATAACTCATGGGAAGGGGGTTTTCTCCTTCTATCATGTGGATCCCATGGACTGAACTCAGGTCATCAGGACTGGGGACAAGCCCCTCTCCCTGCGCCGCCATCTTGCCAGCTCATGGCTTTTAAATTAAGAGGAAAAAAAATCTGAGACATGTACAGGATCTAATGTGCATTTGCTGCTGAATGTGAGGCACGGGTAATTCCAAACTCCTCTCTCTCTCTCTCTCTCTCTCTCTCTCTCTCTCTCTCTCTCTCTCTCTCTCTCTCTCTCTCCCCCGACCCCCCCCCAGACAGGGTTTCTCTGTGTAGTCTTAGTTCTCCTGGAACTCACTCTGTAGCCCAGGCTAGCCTCAGACTTACAGAGGTCCCCCTGCCTCTGCCTCCCGAGTGCTGTGGCTAAAGGCCTGTGTCACCACGGTCTGACAGGCTTGTTTCCTTATGATCACAGAACTTGGGAGGTGAAGGCAGGAGGATCAGTTTGAAGTCATTCCTGGCTACACAGCAAGTTCCAGGCCAGCCTGAGATATATGAGGAGATATATGAGACCCTTTCTCAAAAAAAAAAAAAAAAAAAAAAAGGGGGGGTTGGGGATTTAGCTCAGGGGTAAGCGCTTTTCCAGCAAGCGCAAGGCCCTGGGTTCGGTCCCCAGCTCTGAAAAAAAGAAAAAAAAAAAAAAAAAAGGCATGTTGGTGACACTGCAACAATCAGAGCGCAGAGGCAGGAGGATTACTGTGGGCAAGGCCAACCAGATCTATATTACAAAACTTTTCTCAAAATCCAAAAGAAATAACATAGCAGGATAATTAACTGGGTTACATTAGTGACACAGCACTGTGTCTGCAAACCCTGAAGTCTATTCCCAGGACCAAGTCAGGAAGCAGGTAATATAGCGGTGTTGGCAAACCTCTTTAATCCCAGCACTTGGGAGGCAGAGGCAGGGGGATGGAGCTCTGTGAGTTTGAGACCAGCCTGGTCTATACAGAAAGTTCCAGGACAACGAGAGCTACAGAGAGATCTTGTGGAGGATCAGGGGGAGGTAATCTATACGTGTGTGCATGTGTGAGTGTGTGTGTGTGTGTGTGTGTGTGTGTGTGTGTGTGTGTAAAGTATACATTAGTAAGTCTGACAACAGAGACAGGGAGAAGGCTCGCTCGGTGGGTAAAGGCATTGGCCACCAAACCTGGCAACCTGAGGTCAGACTCCCCAGAGCCCACATGATGGAAAAAGAGAACTGACTCTCAAAATTCATCCTCTGACCTCACACAGGCGGGCTGCAGCACACATGTGCCACTCCCCTTGCTAAATACATAAGTAAATGTGAAAGTTCGCAATCAAACCTGGACAGGACAAAAATAGTCCCTGGGGTTGCCTCGAGAAGTCAGACTGGTGATTAAGGAGGTTGGAATGTTCACGGAGAGTTTTCCCGGAGAGGCACAGGGCTGAATGACAGCTGATTTAGTCGATTAATAAATAGATTAAATGGTTTAGCAGTACAAAGGTAAATACTTAGAGAGACAATAAAACGCTAACGATAAGACAGGAAGCGGGGGGGTAGGGGAGGGCAGGGAGCTCACGAACAACTTTTGATCAAAGTCGATAGATGTGGCTGATGTAGAATTATGTAACGGGCCACCAAGACGGTTCAGCGGGTGCAGACACGTTTTGCCAGGTCTAAGGACATGAGGAGTTTGATCCCTCGGACCGACGTGGTGAGGAGAGAGCTGACTTCTGAAAGCTGCCCTCTGAATTCCAATCGTACGCTCATATACTGTGGTACTCTCTCTCGTGTACACACACACACACACACACACACACACACACACACTAAATAAATAAATAAATAAATAAATAAATAAATAAATAAATGTATTTACAAAAACAATATAATTGCAAGTAGAACTCTTGTCACTGCCTAGCCTACTGTCCTTTGAAGTGTCCCCAAATAAACCTAATTTTTGACACCAAAGGAACATTGGGCCATCGGGACAACCAAGTTTCCCTAGGCAGAGTGACAAGAACAAGTTAGGCAGTGAGAAACTATGCTGGGTGCGGGGCACACGCCTTTGATCCCCTCTCGTGGGAGGCTGAGCGGGGGAAGGGTTGTGAATTCCAGCCAGCCTTGGTGACCCTGTCTCTAAATAAATAAATAAGTAAACACACAAACTAGAGGACTGGGGATGTGGCTCCGTTGGGTAGAGCGCTTGCTGGTTGCCACATACGTTGGGTGTGGCAGCATAACTATCCATTAGAGATGATTATTGACAATCATGCTGATTAAGCCAATTAAAAGTTGAGAGCCTGCCTTATTTTTTTTCCTCCTTTGAAGGGAAGCAGAGGACATCCGAGCTCAGCGATCCAGAGTTTTTGAAGACAAAACAACCAATGAAAATCATACTCTGCATCAAAGTTAGAGAAGGGGCAGAGTAGCATTCGTTCCTGGCAGAGCATGGCAGTCATCTTAGACATCACTTGCTAATTATTTTGGTCACTACCTCTGGACCCTGGTCACAGCTAGGGGAAGCTCAGCTGTGTTGCCGAGGGCCGAGGTAGCCGGGGATTGTGGAGAAAGAAGACAGAGAGCTGAGAACAGCCCAAGCAACCGCAACAGGGCAGCAGAACCGGATGGCGCGACCTTCGTCGTTTGATTGGTACACACTGTGACCAGGAAATCGTGGCCTATCCTTGCCTACATGGCAAGTTCAAGGATAGCCTGAGCTACAGGAAATGGTGTCTCCAGAACAAAGAAATCAAAATTCCTCTCAAAACTGAATGGAAGAGCAGGGACTCGGACCTCCTAATGCATCCCTGGCTTGCTGTCTGCTCCCGGAACCCAGGTTCCCAAAGGCTCTGAGCGTCCTGACAAGGTTTCTGTTTACAGGTTAGCTGTGCGTCTTGGATGTCTGCTTGGGAACAGCTAACTGAGGTCACATGAAGTGCTATCCACGGTCACAGCTGCAGAGCTACTCCCAGCCTGGTCTACAGGTGTCAGCGGGCCAACTGAGAATCACATCGGAAGCCTGGGTTGCTTAAAGGACTTTTGGCTGTGGCTCTAGAGACATCCAGTATGCACACAGAGAGGCACAAGAAAGGGAGGACCCGTCTGAGATTCCCCTGCCTTAACTGGGGGAGTGTGCAAAGTTGGCCTTGTGTGTGGCCTGGCATCCTTGGGCCAGCGAGAGCTCCTAGCTTAGCATTTCTGTGACGTTAGGGATACCAAGGTGGGGTGTTGAGTGGCCCTGACCCATTGCTGGTTCTGTATTAGGGCATGGTGGGGATCTCCTTTGCTAACCAACCCCTCCACAAACAGGTCACTAAATACAATCTCATTTCATTCTTACTAAGACCATCTCTGAGGTCAACCTTCATTATCAAGGCAATCGAATAGGCAGGAAGCCAAAACAGGCAAAGACATCACCCACAGATAATGACTGCTTACCGCCTAAGTGTCATCAGGTAGTAAGTTCTGGACTTTATGGAAGAACTGTAACCTTGAAGCCAGGGTGTGTAATGAATTACCCACCCCTTCTGTGACTTCAGAAAAGTATTTCCCAGAGATGGGAAGATGCCTCCATGATTAAAGTGCTGGCCGTAGAAGCGTGAGAGCCATAGTCTGTAACCTCAGGTGCCAGGTGAATGCTAAGTGTGTGTAGTAGGCTGCCTGGTTAGTAAGAGGAGCCACATCGGTGAGCTCTGGGTTTGATTGAGTGACCCTGCCTCAAGGAATAAGATAGATCCAATTAAGGATGATCCCTGACATCCCCATGCCCGCCATCCACGTATGTCCAAACACAACAGAAAACGGGATAAAACACTGACCCAAAGCAACTGTGATGAGGACAGGGTTTACTTGGCTTAGAGGTTACAGTCCGTCATCAGGGGAAACCAAGGCAGGAACCTGGAGGCAGAAACGGAAGCACGGATCGCGGAAGAACACCACTTTCTGGCTTGCTGTCTTAGCTTCCTCAGGCTGCTTTTCTTACACAGTCCAGATGTATCCATGCACCCACAGTGGTCTGAACCCTCCTAGATCGGTTGGCAATTAAGAAAATATCCCTCGGACATGCCTGCCGGTCAATCTAATGGATGCAGTTCCTCTACTGAGTTTCCCACCCAGATTATGTCTAGGTTTGTGAAAACCAGAACCGCTCTCTTCCCTCATTTTGAATCTATCTATATGTCTCTCTACTTCTCTGGTTCTCTTGAGCCTCAGTGGGGGTTGGGGGTGGGGATTAAAAGATGTTGTGTCTTCAGCATTTTAGGGAGGGATGCAGATACAGGATGTCCAGCTCTGGAGGGAGAACTGGGGTTAACTTTGTGTTTTCCGAGGGCCTTTCCTCATTTTTCTAGGACCCCGTGGCTTTTATGATGGCTAGCTTTAAGGGTCAACTTGACACAACCTACAGTCACCTGAGAAAAGACTCACGGTGTGGGATTAGTTACACTGAGTCTATTACTTACACTGAGTTGGCCAGCATCCCTGTGAGATTGTCTTAAGGTAACTGACGTGGAAAGACTGAGACCACTGTGGGCAGCACCATCCCCTGGGCTGTGTAAGAGTGGAGAAATCTAGCTGGGCAAGCGAGTGAACCACATGCATCTCTTTGTCTCTAGTCTTGACCATGGATGTGACGTGACTGGTTGTGCCCTCCTACTGTGACGATCCCACAGTAGTGCATAGTAGCCTGAAGTGGTAGAGAGAGCTAAAATAATCCCTTCTCTGTTAAGCTGGGTTTTTTTTTTTTTTCTTAGTGTGTTTCACCATAGCAACAGAAATGGAAGTAGAACTGCTCTCAAAGATTGATTCCAAAACAAAGAATCCCCCTCACTCTCTGGAGTGGGCAGGGACCGAAGGGCGGGCCTGAGAGCCACAGGTATCCTGGTAAGACAGGAAGGTAAAAGGAAGTGAGTGATAAGTACTTCTTAGCCTCACTTTCCACCACCCAAACTTGCCTCCCCTCCCCTTCCTCCCCAACTCACTTGGAAACCCCAAGAGCTCAACAACAAGGTGAGTGGGGAATCCTAAGCAGGTGGCCACCAGCAAGCATTTTATGCTACATCCTCACTCGGAAAGGCATCAAGAGCCAGAGAAAGGAAAGCTACAGAGAAGGACTGGGCCACGGACAAGTGGAAGCTAAGCAGGGGAAAATGTGCTCAGAGGCTCAGGGCCGGCGAAGTCCAAGTTAAACTCCTTCTGTTAACTCCGTGATGATGCTCTCTCACCTCTCCTGGGCACAATGGCAAATGCCTGCAGTCACTGGAGTCATAGCTCAAAGCTAAAGCACTTGCCCAGCATGCATCAGGCCTGATGACCCAAGTTCCATCCCCTGAACCCACATCATAGAAAGAGAGAACCCACTCCCAAAACTTACCCTCGGACCACAACACACGCGACATGGCACACTTGTGAACACACACGTGCACACAGAGAGAAAGAAAGAGAGAGAGGAGACTGTAAATAAATGTCAAAATACAATATTTTAAATAAGATAAAAGATATTCCAAAGTGATATTCCTGCCATTATATAAAAGACAGCGCCCCCCCCCTCAGTCATCCAGGTTTCAAAAGAGTAATCCATTGTTCAGGCTTCTCCTGAAGTAATGGGACATTGTCTTCCTTGACTTTCCCTGTGCTGAGCAGGGATAATAAAAACCCAGAATTTTCCACATCCTAAACCAACATCCTCTACCACTGAGCCCCGCCCCAGCCCCTCCCTGGGGGATTCTAGGCAGGGGCTCTACCACTGAGCCACGCCCCCAGTCCCTCACTGGGGGATTCTAGGCAGATGCTCTACCTCTGAGCCACACCCCCAGCCCCTCACTGGGGGATTCTGGGCAGGGGCTCTACCACTGAGCCACACCTCCAGCCCCACCCTGGGGGATTCTAGGCAGGGGCTCTACCACTGAACCACACCCCTACCCTTGAATTTTAGGACAACTTTAAGTAAGGGACATATGTCCCTTGCCTGGCCTCAGATTTCCCACTCTTGTAGAGCTGCAACCTAGATTCATAGGAATCACTCATGGCTGCTTCAGACAGCCCCCAAGTCTTGGGCAGAACTAACCTAAGATGACGTTGGTCAGAGCCCATCCCTCTCATTCTGTCCTGGAAGAGCCTAAGTCAGGACCTAGTGTCCCCAGAACAGAACTTCCCTGTTTAGGTCCCCCTTGTCCTTCACCTCTCCCACTCCACAGTGCCCTCAAAGACCTCCACTCTGTGCCTTCTCTAATAGCCTTAAAAACACCCAAACAGCGCCCTCCAGTGGACAACCAAGGTATGACATGAGAATCCATTCAAATCCTAACCAACTAGAAGGGAGCACAGGTTACAAACTTGGAATGCGGATTTTGTGAAAGAAATGGGGCTTCTTCCAAATCCGAAGATTTTAGATGTATTTCAGGCCTGTGATGACAAAGACAAAGGAAGGCGTCATTTAGAATTTAGCAAATAGATAATGTCCCCTAGTATCTGGTCTTCCTTCTTCCTATTATTAAGACAGCCAAGGGACTGACAAGATGGCTTAGTGGTTAAAGGGACTTGCTACCAAGACCTGTGTTCCATCCCTAGGACCCATGTGATAGAAGACAGCTGGTTCCCACAGGTTACCTTCTGACCTCTGCACACACTGACACAGAATACATAAGTCAGACGTAACTACAATGTTTCAGATACAGTCCAATTTTAGATGAGTCTAAACATATCTGGACCTCATTCATAGCAAACAACGCCTTAGAATTACGCCATGGCCAGTCAAGGAGTGTGTGTCGGTTTCCAGGAAACAGCTTTAAACGGAGCAAGAATGTCATTCATTCTGTTTTTGGGGGAGCGCAGGTGTGATGGCTGACACTCCAGTATCCTCATTACACCGTATGTTGGAAGTCACTTGCTGAAGATGGACAAGATCCTAGGAAGACGCTAGGAAAGGAAACACCAGTTTCCCTGACACAGAGCTGTTCCCTCCTCCCCTCCCCCTCCGCCTCCCCCTACCCCTCTCCCTCCTCCTCACACTTATTTATGGGGGGTAGGGTGCCTTTCAGTGAATTGGTTCTCTATTTCCACCACGTTGGTTCTAAGTATGGAACTTCATTTATTTATTTATTTATTTATTTATTTATTTATTTCCCCCGGAGCTGGGGACTGAACCCAGGGCCTTGCGATTGCTAGGCAAGTGCTCTACCACTGAGCTAAATCCCCAACCCCTGGAACTTCATTTATAATGTTCGGTGATGAACGCCTTGACTGACTGGGTCACCTCACCCACCTCTTCCTGTCCTTTTGCTTACTAAGTCATCTAAGCTATTATGGGTTTATGATAACCCTGAGGCCCACAGATAGCTTATTCTTTTTTTTTTTCTTTTTTTTTTTTTGAGCTGGGGACCTTTCCTTCGGCATGCTAGGCAAGCGCTCTACCACTGAGCTAAATCCCAACCCCAGATAGCTTATTCTTGTCCCAGGATCTTTCCTTCGGTGCAACGAACTCGTAATTACAAAGGTCAAGAGATTAAATGGCCCAGCGTCACCTGTTTTTGGAACAATTGGGGCAAAGGAACAAGACACTGTCACTAACTGTACGCTGTTTATGGGCTAAAAGTCTCTGAGCTTCAAGACTAGACAGGACTGGGCTTTTTCGTCTTCCATTTCCCTTCATGGTTTTAATAATCTAGCATTACCACGCTCAGAAGCCGCGTCAGACTCTTTCCCTCCCACAGCAACGGTAACACACCCTTGTCTGTCCCTCTTTCCTGAGACCAGAAAAGAGATATCAAGGGCTGGTCCCACCCCAGGCCTCAAGGCCGGAATGACGCCTCTGGCGCCACCTGGCGATAGTGTTATAAGTCAGCGCGGACCGTCGCGGGGGAGCTGGACTGCAGAAGAGTTTCCCGGCATGCAGTGGCCAGGTTCTCCAGGGACAGAAGGGTTGGAGGGGAGAGGGGGATGTCGCAGTTTGGAGAAATAAAAATCGCACATCTGGGTGAAGTTGGACTCTGCGCTGGTGTCTCTTGGGCCAGCCTTCTGCAAGACAGCGCGCCCTTGCCCCTTGCTCGGAGGAAGTGACCATGAGTGTCTGGGGCTCGAAGGAAAGCTCCCGGCGTCCACAGCGAGCATGCGTGCACGTGTCCCCCTACCCCCCATCGATCCACGCAGCGCCCCACATCGCGTGCGCGCACGCACGTCCCCACGCTCGCGCGTGCAGGCCAGTCACCCACGCAGCAGCGGCCGGCAGGCTCCAGATGCCCCCACCCACCCCGTGAGCCAGTTGTCCCTTTCACGTAGTGATCCCGCGTGGGCACAAAACTGCATACTTCCCAGCGTCACTCGGGTGCAGTTAGGTGGGAGACTCGCTAGAAGGCTGGGCGTGTGGTCTAAGGGACTCTCGAATAGGCTGGGGGCTCCAAGGGCAGGCCGCTCCCACCTGCTAGCCACAACGACCAATGAAAGCTTGGCCCGGTGATGTCATAGCCTGGCCGGACCCTTGTGATGACAGCCGGAGGTCACCGGTCAGGGGAATTAGCTCAAGCCCACCCTCGGGGGTTCCGGAAGTTTCCACTGCTACTGCAGAGTGCAGCCTCTCCCCACAGCCTTCTGCGTTCCACTATGTGGCCTGGCTTCTCAGCTGTCCCCGTGTCACCTCTTCTTGCCCTCAGGGGTCTCTTCCTATAAGGAAGAGCCTATGTTTCTGTATCTGTTCCCACAGGTGTCATTTCGTCTCCACAGAGATGGCCCACCACGTCATCTTTTCTACCAGTGTCAGCTGAGGGGGTCCTCAGCCAGGCTTTCTCGTGTCTCTTCTCTTATTACCGCCCCCACCCCCCGCCCCGTGCTTTGTCGTGGTTACAGATGCTCAAGCATTAGGCCTCTGATATTTCTGGATTAGAGCTGTCAGTGTGTCCTTCCGTCCGTGAAAGTCGGTCTGTCTGTGACTTGTCACCGCAGGAGACTGTCGCCTGCGTGAGCGGTGTCTGGTGTCTCCGCAGGCTGCGGTCCGTCTGTCACGTGGGTGTCTGCCCCACCGCTGCGGGTCTGCGGGTCTGTGGGTCTGTCTGAATCCACCACTGGAGTGTGTCTGGGCCCCCGCTCCCCGGGGTCTCGGGACTTGACGGGAGGGAGAAGGGGAGGTGGCAGCCCGGGGGAGCGGGGAGGGGCGGGGGCGGAGACAGTGGGCGGGCGGGGGCGCCGTGCGGCCCGGAGGGGTGTGTGCGGGGGGCCGGAGGCGGCTGTCACTGTCGGCTCAGCCTGCGCCGGGGAACATTGGCCGCCTCCAGCTCCCGGCGCGGCCCGACCCGGCCCGGCTTGGCCGCCTCAGGTGAGTCTCCCAACCCACCCGGGACCCTCCACCGGTTCGAGACCAATCCGCATTCTGGGGGAACCGTGCGATCCTGGAACGATCGAAGCCCCCCAACAGAGCTCGTACTGCACCTCCTGCCCCGCGGGGCCTGCCCAGAGGGGCCCCTCCTCTGCCTCGCACTCCTCTGAAACTCCCGCTAGCCGCTGCATACTTACTGATGATGCTCGCTGGGCCGGCCGCTGCCTCTGCGCTCCCTTCCTGCAGGGACCCCCCCCTGAAGGCCCCTTCCCCACTCTTTTCAAAGTCTGGGGACATTGGAAGACGCCCCCTGTTTGGGGCGGAGCCCAAACTGCGCAGGTTACTGACATCCCGAATGCACCCCCCCATCCTGAGGGCCGCGACCCTAATTAGGGTCCCTACCCAACTGAGCCCCTTGCCAGCTCCAGGACCCCCTCCTGCGGAGTCTCTCTCTCTCTCTCTCTCTCTCTCTCTCTCTCTCTCTCTCTCTCTCTCTCTCTCTCTCTCTCTCAGGCGCAGCGGAAGCCCCAGTTATAATTAGCCCCACTCAGGTTTCCTGGTTAATCTCCAACAAGGCCACTATCCCCAGATCCAGGCGACCAGGACTGGCTGGGTGATGGGTGAACGCCCGGAGGGGGTAGTTCCGACCCGGGGAATTTTGATCTCTTGGCTGGAGAAGCCGGAACTACAGCAGCTGTTGCCCCCAAAATAGCGCCCCTGCCTTTGCTGCGGGGATCTCCGGAGCTCCCGGAACACAGACGTCCTGGCTCGCCCTTCAATCCCCTCTGCGATGCTCCTGATCCTCCAGATACCCCCACACCAAGGCTCGGGCGGGGAGCTCTGGCCTCTTCTTGGTCTCTACTGCTCCCGGTTGGCAGCGGAGGGCATTGCAATATGGGGATGCAATAGGGGTTTGAGTTCTGGTGAGCCCCTCAAAGGGCTAGTGAGCCAGTTGGCTGGAGTCAGGCGAGAGGGGTGCGGCTGGTGTAAAACAAACGGGTACCAACCGGCCGTACCAGAAAGAAGACGAGGCGGAGCAGGGTGGGGCAAGGTGTGGACTGGACAAGATTCCAAGATGCCTTCAGAACCTGAGACTCCTGATACCTTGAATGCCCAACCCACTCCCCAGAAGGCTTTGGCCAACGCAGGAGAGGCTTGGGCTGTGCTTTCTTATAACTTGCAAGCTCCTGAACCCCACCCATCTCTGAGAGCCCCGTACCTGTCCTGGGGCTCCACAAGGCCTTTCCAACCCTGTGCTGTACACTAGGGGTCTTAGCCCAAGCCGCCGGGGAGAGGTATGGGAGGCCTTAAAACTTGCTGGGCCAGGGAGACTATGTATTTAGTCAGTCTTATCTCAGTTGGCTGCATTTGTCATGGTATGGGTGTGTGTGTGTGTCTGATCTTGTGTTTGTCTGCCTGTGTCTCGTCTCCTAGCTTGACTCCGTTTCTCCCCTCCCCTTACCAATCTGCCCCACCCCTCTGCAACTCCTTGATAACCCTCGGACAAGACTGTTTCTTAATCTCCCGCTGAGCTGTTTCTGCCTTTCTTTTTCCCAGCAGACACCAGCCAGTCCTGGCAGTCATGAGGCCTCCCTGGTACCCCCTGCATACACCCTCCCTGGCTTCTCCACTCCTCTTCCTCCTCCTCTCCCTCCTGGGAGGAGGGGCAAGGGCTGAGGGCCGGGAAGACCCACAGCTGCTGGTGAGGGTTCGAGGGGGCCAGCTGAGGGGCATCCGCCTGAAGGCCCCTGGAGGCCCAGTCTCAGCTTTTCTGGGCATCCCCTTTGCAGAGCCACCTGTGGGCTCACGTAGATTTATGCCACCAGAGCCCAAGCGGCCCTGGTCAGGAATATTGGATGCTACCACCTTCCAAAATGTCTGCTACCAATACGTGGACACCCTGTACCCTGGGTTTGAGGGTACCGAGATGTGGAACCCCAATCGAGAGCTGAGTGAAGACTGCCTTTATCTTAATGTGTGGACACCATACCCCAGGCCTACTTCTCCCACACCTGTCCTCATCTGGATCTATGGGGGTGGTTTCTACAGTGGAGCATCCTCCTTGGACGTGTATGACGGCCGTTTCCTGGCCCAGGTTGAGGGAACCGTGTTAGTATCTATGAACTACCGAGTGGGAACCTTTGGCTTCTTGGCTCTACCAGGAAGCAGAGACGCCCCTGGCAATGTAGGCCTGCTGGATCAACGGCTTGCCTTGCAATGGGTACAAGAAAATATCGCAGCCTTTGGGGGAGACCCACTGTCAGTGACTCTGTTTGGGGAGAGTGCAGGTGCAGCCTCAGTGGGCATGCACATTCTGTCTCTGCCCAGCAGGAGCCTCTTCCACAGGGCTGTCCTGCAGAGTGGCACACCCAACGGGCCCTGGGCCACTGTGAGTGCGGGAGAGGCCAGGCGCAGGGCCACACTGCTGGCCCGCCTTGTGGGCTGTCCCCCAGGTGGCGCTGGTGGCAATGACACCGAGCTGATATCCTGCTTGAGGACAAGGCCCGCTCAGGACCTGGTGGACCACGAGTGGCATGTGCTGCCTCAAGAAAGTATCTTCCGGTTTTCCTTCGTGCCTGTGGTGGACGGGGACTTCCTCAGCGACACGCCGGAGGCCCTCATCAATACTGGAGATTTTCAAGACCTGCAGGTGACTAATGGCTGACAGGGGCAGACCAGATTCTTCTGGGTTTCATCCATCCTTCCCCTTTCCCAGGGACCCAGGCATGAGGGCTTACCGCAGATCCACTGTTAGAGGTCCAAGTTTGTGGGTCCCAAAGTCAGTTCTTCCCTGCCGAGTGTTCAGATCCCAAAGTGGTTGCCAGGCGAAAAAGAAACTATGGGTATAATTTTTTTTTTCTTCCTCCATGCCTTGTCCCTCCCTTCCCAGCTCTCCGTTCTACGCAATTCTGGCTTTGTATTGGTCCGTCTCTCTGGCTATTAGTTTGCTCATTGGTCTGTCTGCCTGTCTATCATCTCTCCATCCTTTTCCCCCATCTCCAACTATCCTCAGGTGCTGGTGGGTGTGGTGAAGGACGAGGGCTCCTACTTTCTGGTTTACGGGGTCCCAGGCTTCAGCAAAGACAATGAATCTCTCATCAGCCGGGCCCAGTTCCTGGCTGGGGTGCGGATCGGTGTACCCCAAGCAAGTGACCTGGCGGCCGAGGCTGTGGTCCTGCATTATACAGACTGGCTGCACCCTGAGGACCCTGCCCACCTGAGAGATGCCATGAGTGCGGTGGTAGGCGACCACAACGTTGTGTGCCCTGTGGCCCAGCTGGCTGGGCGACTGGCTGCCCAAGGGGCTCGGGTCTATGCCTACATCTTCGAACACCGTGCCTCCACATTGACTTGGCCCCTCTGGATGGGGGTGCCCCATGGCTATGAAATCGAGTTCATCTTTGGGCTCCCCCTGGATCCCTCACTGAACTACACCGTGGAGGAGAGAATCTTTGCTCAGCGACTTATGAAATACTGGACCAATTTTGCCCGCACAGGGTCAGTGGTATTGGAGTGGGGATGGTCTCTGGGGGCCCAGGGGAGAGGGGGTGCCCACGGATGGTTGTGAAAAAAGGAAGAAATACCCACAAAGGAAAGGGGATGGAGAGAAAGCCACAGGTGATGTGGGCAGAACAGGGAGTCCTTAAGAGACAAAAACTGCTAGAGACCTTTAATCCCAGTACACCGGAGACAGAGGACATTCTGATCTATATAGTTCCAGACTAGCAGGGACTACAAGGCGAGGGCCCCTGTAAGGGCTGGGAATGGGGTGAGTGCTGGAAGTATGGCTCAGTGGTAGAGGCTGAAAAGCACACGGATGTGAGGCCGCCCCGGCGCTCTAAAAGACAGCAAGACAACTGGTAGTCAACGGGTGAAAGGGATTGCTGTGCAAGCCCGACTATCTCAGTTGGATCCTTAAAACCCACAGAAAGGTAGAGAGAACCAACTACCCTCTGACCTCCAAATCTCTCCCTCCCTCCGTCTTTCTGTCCCTCTCCCTCCTCCGTCTGTTTCTGTTTCTGTCTCTGTCTCTCTCTGCCTCTCTGTCTCTATCTCTGTCTCTCTCTGTCTCTCTCTGTCTCTCTGTCTCTCTGTCTCTGTCTCTCACAGAGCTGGGGGAATAATGATGATAATTAATATTATCTTAAAGATAAGACAGAGAAAGAAGACAGAGCTTTGGGGGCACATAGCCCAGTAAAGTATTTACTTGCCCAGCACATATCCTTAGGTGCATCAGTTTTTGTGTTACCCAAAATAAAAGTAATATTTGTAGATACAGGACTGTACTTAAACCTACACAGCTAAATGCCCAACCCTAGAATTTTTATTTTAAAATAGGATCTCACTATGTAGCACTGGCTACCCTGGAATTCTTCATGTAGATCAGGCTAGCCTCAACTCAGAAAAATTAACCTGCCTCTGCCTCCCGGGTGCTGGGTTTAAAGCCTGTAGTACGACGACAAAGCTAGAAATTGCTTTTTTTAATGGAAGGGGAAAATAAAAAAAAAAATGGAACAAGGAAACAAAGGAAAGTTGAGAAAGAGACAGTGACGTGCAGTGGAAAGAAAACTTCTCTATGGGGTGGAAGGTACTTAAAATGAGAAGGGAACCTGGTGTCTCCGCACTCTGGGAAACTGAGGCAGAAAGAAGCACTGCCAAATTAACTCTCTCTCTCTCTCTCTCTCTCTCTCTCTCTCTCTCTCTCTCTCTCTCTCACACACACACACACACACACACACACACACACACACACACACACACACACACACACAGGAGCAGGGCTGGCTGGAGGCGGTAGGGAGAAGAAAGGTGGCAGAGGAAGAACTGAAGAGGGACCAGAGTCAGGAAGAGGATTCACGTCTTCATTCCTTATTCCTCTGGGCAGGCTGAGATTTCCCTTTCCTTCCTCAGAGACCCCAATGACCCTCGAGACTCTAAGTCTCCACAGTGGCCACCGTACACCACTGCCGCGCAGCAATACGTGAGCCTGAACCTGAAGCCATTGGAGGTGCGGCGGGGACTGCGCGCCCAGACCTGCGCCTTCTGGAATCGTTTTCTCCCCAAATTGCTCAGCGCCACAGGTAGGCGCGGGGTGGGGAAGCAGGGAATGCACCAGGCGGCAAGGGTTGGAAGGACGGGAGAGAGAAAAGGTGGAAAACACAGGATGTAATCCCTCTCTTCTCCACCTCCCCCAGCCACAGAGGCTCCCTGCACCTGCCCAAGCCCCGCCCATGGGGAGGCTGCCCCGAGGCCAGGGCCCGCCTTATCCCTGTCACTTCTCTTCTTCCTTTTCCTCCTCCACTCCGGGCTTCAGTGGCTCTAACTACATACAACCCTTTCCCCTTTCTGGCTTCAGAGCATACTTACTCTAGAGTGTGGCTGAGAAGAAGGGGCCCCTCTCAGGGATATAGCACCCCACTCCATTCTCAAGCCGAGACAAAATGAACAGACTCAGGAATCTTTGTTTAAACAAAAATTCAAAAACACAGGGTTTTTGGTTTTTTTTTTTTTTAATTAATGTAAAATTACCCTTTGGAGCTTGAGCCTGATATTGAAGGGAGAAGGATCTGGGGCTAGTCGGCGTAGCCAATGGGCCTTATAATCGCCAACCATTTCTGTATCTTCTTTCTTTTCCCTACCAACCCATGGACCCTCCTCCCACTCTGATCCTGTCCCTCCCCTCGGTCTTCCGGTGATTTTTCTCCTCCTCTCTCCTTCCTGCTACACTTCACCTCTACCTTCATTCTCCGGATCATCCACTGTTCTCTTCCCACCGCCCCACTCGGCCTCCGACAATGCGTGTACGCCGGCGCACTCACGACCGATCTCCACTACCTGACCTGTTCCGTTTCTTCCTCCTACTCTTGCGGGGTGCCCTGGCCGTAGACACGCTGGACGAGGCGGAGCGCCAGTGGAAGGCCGAGTTCCACCGCTGGAGCTCCTACATGGTGCACTGGAAGAACCAGTTCGACCACTATAGCAAGCAGGAGCGCTGCTCAGACCTGTGACCCCTTGGGGGACCCCAGGTCCTGCCGTCCTGCCCGAGCCCCTGATTGTATATACTATTTATTTAAGGGCTGGGATATAATACAACCGAGCCCCCAGGCCCTGTCCACCCCGCCCCGACTTCCTCCCACTAGGGGATCCTCATCTTCTGCATGTCTTGGGCTGAGCTCCCCTCCCCGCGGTGCCTTCGCCCCTCTGGGCCGCCAATAAACTGTTACAGCTACTAGAGTCTGTGCTACCGGCGGGAACTTGGGGCGGGGACCAGGTCACTGAGACACTAGGAACAGAAGCCTCCGGATTGGTGAGCACTGATGTACCCTGCCCGCAGCATCCGGCGGAAGTAAGCACTAGGTCCGCCCTAGGGGCGGGGCTTGCGACTGCGCTGCAAGGCTGGTTTGCCGGCGCCTTTTAGAGAGCTCGGAAGTCGGTGTCAACTTGTGGAATGACCTCTCCTGCTACTACGCTGTTTGGTGAGAGTTCCCCTGCCCTAGCTAATCCCAGAAAACACCAAGAACTCGGAGTCCGCCCTGCCTCGGTGACAGCTGCTCTACCGAGCACCCTGGAGCTGCTAAAGGACGTGCACCTGGGCCTGGCTGTGCCCTGCCAGGATCCCGCCCGACTGGCTCTCCTCTCAGGCCACTACCTTTACTATCACTACGGTTGCGATGGACTGGATGACCGCGGCTGGGGATGCGGCTACCGCACCCTGCAGACTCTGTGCTCCTGGCCAGAGGGCCAGTCCTCCGGCGTGCCTGGACTGGCAGCCTTGCAGGGAGCCCTAGAGGACATGGGCGACAAGCCCCCCGGGTTCCGGGGCTCCCGGAACTGGATCGGCTGTGTAGAGGCCAGTCTCTGTCTAGAGCACTTTGGAGGACCTCAGGGACGCCTGTACCACTTGCCCCGCGGAGCAGAGCTTAGGGGAGAACTGGAGCGGCTTTATTCACACTTCACAGCGGGTGGGGGCCCAGTAATGGTGGGAGGAGATGCAGATGCTCAGTCCAGGGCCCTGCTGGGAATCTGTGAGGGGCCAGATATGGAAGTCTATGTCTTGATACTGGACCCACACTACTGGGGCACTCCAAAAAACCGTTGTGAACTGCAAGCTGCTGGATGGGTGGGCTGGCAAAAGGTAAACCATGTCTTTGATTCCAATTCGTTCTACAACCTGTGCTTGACCAGACCTATCTGAACCAACACGCCCTGTCTGCACTGTCGGATAGAGCCCAGAACTGAGACTGATCAGACACCTATTTACTTCTTACAGGCCCTCCCCCCAACAGCAGACAAGTCTCTTTCAGCATCAAAAGTTTGGGTCAGGCATGATGGCCGGGCAGGTGAATCTGAGTTCAGAGTCAACCTGGTATACCCCACAAGTTCTAGGTCAGCCGGGGTGAAGACACTGTTCTGAAAATGGTAATAAATTGGCATAATTCAGCTTCCTATGGCGCAGCCCGTGTTTGCGGAAGTGGCATACTGCACACAGTTAACACACACTACTGAAGTTCTTTTACTAGCAGGTAAAATAACGTACAAAAAAATTCTCAGCTGATAGGATAAAGAGGTCACAGGTACAGATGCAGCGATGCAGCAATGCAGAATGAGGGGACGTGGCTGGTTCAAAAGAAATCAACGTCATCCGGGGCATCCAGGTCGCGATACTCCACTATAGCCCTTGGGTCTCCTCGAACCATCCTGAGAGAGAAAGGCAGTGTCAACAGAGGTCCCCAGAGTCAGGAGGGGGAAAGGCAGTGTCAACAGAGGTCCCCAGAGTCAGGAGGGGGAAAGGCAGTGTCAACAGAGGTCCCCAGAGTCAGGAGGGGGAAAGGCAGTGTCAACAGAGGTCCCCAGAGTCAGAGGAGGGGAAAGCAGCTGGGGCATCTTTCATACTCACCTGTTCCGAGGTTTCCCAGGATAACCTTGGCCTCGAAAAGCATCATAGTTCCCACGGCCGGCACCATATGGAGCATGGGGGTATGGAGGCCCTCCTGTTGGGACTGCAGGGCGGACAGCACCAGCTATGAGAAAGACCCAGGGTGAACTAAAAACTGACCTCAACCTCAGCCTAAGCTTTGCAGCCCCTACAAATACTGAACCCCTGCACTGCACCTGCACACTCACCTCCATAGCCCAAGATGGGAGGCCGGGGCTGACCATAGGGCATCAAGCCCTGTGGTGTCTGATGTGGATAGGGAAGTCCTGGGGTCAGGCCTGGGGGGAGTACAACATGGACAGGAACATGAATTACTGCGGGGAGGAAAGGAACTGACAAGAATTCTAGGAATGGGCCTGCGGGTTGGTGGAGCACACATCTCAAGAGGAGTAAGGAGTCAAAGGTGTGGCGGCCACCACAGATCGTATCTTACTCTGGGCAGGGCCAGGTGGCTGAGCTGGCTTGATCTCAGGCAAAGCTGGGCGCTTGGCATCTGTGAGGAAGTTGTTGAAGAACGCCACCTCCTTCTTCACCTCCTCGATCTTCTCAGCGTGCTTATTGAAGATATGTTTGCGCACAAACTCTGGACCCTGAGTGGATGAGGACAGCATGCTGCAGTCTCTTCCTTCCCCAACCACTGGACAGTAACAGCCTCCTCCACTCTCTTAGGGGGTCTTGCTATCTAAGCCCACCTCCCAGCCCACCCTACCAATTCATTTTACATCCCAGACCTTGAATTTCTTGCCACTGAGAGGACATAGCCACTTATCCTTGCCCAGTTCCTGTGTATTGGAGGTGACAAACTTCTCCACTTCCTGCTCTGGGTCTTTCCGGCCCATCTTCTGGGCCTCTTCCTCAGAAAGGGATTCGCGCACACTCAGCAGTGGGGTCAGCTTCTCCTCGAAGGTCTTCTGCCACTCCAGCACTGTGTGGATGACAAAGGCAGGCTGAGAGGAGGGACGGGGACAGAGGCTGGTGTGAGAGGCCACAGCAGAGGGAGGAGCTGCGCGTACCTTCTCCGTGGCTGACTCGGTTGGGAGGCATGGGCCCCCGAACGTGGATTATGCCACAGCGGTTTGGCATCTCGTCCTCATTAGGGTACTCACAGGTGTTGTAATAATCCAGAGAGTGCACAATACGCAAGTAGAGAAGAAGTTTGTCCAAGACCTGGGGGAGGGACACACACGGTCACACTCAGCCCTCAGACAGACACACAGCACTCATGCCCCTGGACACGTGCTCCAGATGGTCACAATGGGCACCTTGATCAGCTTCTCATCCCTCTCCACATTGATCTCTGCAGGGTTGCCTTCCTTGGGAGGCTCCTCGGGCGGGGGTCCTCCACTGCTCCCCAGGAGCTCCTCCTCCTCAGCGCTCACTTCCTCAATCAGATAGTCGGTGATGTTCTTCAGGATGGGGTTTTGAGAGGGCAGGCTCTAACAAGGATGAGATGGACAGTGAGGCAGAGGAGCAGCCCAGAAGCTGGACCGTGAAGAGGGAGGATGAGCATCACTGACGAACCCTGTTTCCCTACAGTTTGCCGCGTTCGTAGTTTCTTCCATCCTAACCCACAAATGACTATGCTGTTGGAGGCTGGAGAAGACAGAATCCAGACAAAGGGGAGGCGGGTGGGAGACACGGGAGGTTATCAGTAGGACCAAGGGATGAGGAGAACGAGCAGATGAGGTCAGGGGTGGCACAAGGAGACACTGGGTACACTAGAAACAATCCCCTGGGAGTCACTAACTGTGGGCGCAGGAGGCGTCCCAGGCTCAGAGGCCCAGAGCTGAGTCCTGTCATCCAGTGTGTGGATCAGCTTGGCTGCCAACTTGATGTCATTTCTCACTATCTGCTTGTGCTGTGTAATGCCATTGATGTTGCGGACACGACGAGTCAGGTCTCTGTTCACACCGGGACTCAGTTCACACTCCCGGAGCTATAATAATCCACAAGGCCAATGACTACCCCAGAAGCTGCACCAGGAAGAATGGGCCCTACAGAGAATCTTAAACCCAAGCCCCCCAAAGAGGACCGAGCCATGGCCCCGGTACTGTAGCTTCTCAGAAGTGAAGCCTGTAGGCGAAGCCGCATGGCTATCAGTGGACAGGGAATAAATGGACATGCAGGGCCCAATCATGTCCCGTTTCCCCACCCAACACTTACTCGTATGTTCTGCAGGTTCCAACATATCTCCTTAATGTTAACACTGCGGTCAAAAGTCACCCAGCCACGGCGGAAAAACCTGCACAACAAAGTTTATCAGCACTGTCCCCGAGCACAGCCGGTGTGGTCACTCACTACCTCGCCTCCTTACACCATCCCAAGGCGTCAGGCTTCTCACCTCCTCTCTGGCTGGGGCTCTGACAGTGCCACTCGCATAAAGCCTGGGTATCTTTTACAAAGCTGCAAGAGTCAGACGCAGCAAGGTAAGAGAAAAGCCACACAGTGACTCAGCCACTCCATCCCTCATCCCACAGTGACTCAGCCACTCCGTCCCTCATCCCACACAGTGACTCAGCCACTCCGTCCCTCATCCCACACAGTGACTCAGCCACTCCATCCCTCATCCCACACAGTGACTCAGCCATTCCGTCCCTCATCCCACACAGTGACTCAGCCATTCCGTCCCTCATCCCACATAGTGACTCAGCCACTCCATCCCTCATCCCACAGTGACTCAGCCACTCCGTCCCTCATCCCACATAGTGACTCAGCCACCTGTCCCTCATCCCACATAGTGACTCAGCCATTCCATCCCTCATCCCACAGTGACTCAGCCACTCCGTCCCTCATCCCACAGTGACTCAGCCACTCCGTCCCTCATCCCACACAGTGACTCAGCCACTCCGTCCCTCATCCCACACAGTGACTCAGCCACTCCGTCCCTCATCCCACAGTGACTCAGCTACTCCGTCCCTCATCCCACACAGTGACTCAGCCATTCCGTCCCTCATCCCACACAGTGACTCAGCCACTCCGTCCCTCATCCCACAGTGACTCAGCCACTCCGTCCCTCATCCCACATAGTGACTCAGCCACTCCGTCCCTCATCCCACAGTGACTCAGCCACTCCGTCCCTCATCCCACACAGTGACTCAGCCACTCTATCCCTCATCCCCACAGTGACTCAGCCACTCCGTCCCTCATCCCACACAGTGACTCAGCCACTCCGTCCCTCATCCCACACAGTGACTCAGCCACTCCGTCCCTCATCCCTGCGGTTTAAAACCTTAAACAAGTGCCCCTCAGCTCCCAGGAAGGAAAGGCCAGCACCCAAGAACCAGAGTGCAGGCGGGGCTCCACAAGGACCAGGCCTCCCTACGCCAAAGGCCTCAAGGATCTGGGATTCACTCCAACCCTGCCCCAAGACCAATGTGCCCACTCACAGAAATGATCTCTGCCCTTGAGATGTTGGGCGCAATGTTGCGCATGAAGAGAGAGCAAGTCTTATGCAAGGGCCGGGGCTTACACTCCAGCCCTGCAGCATCCTTAGGCTTCTCCCGCTCCTCTTCTTTGGGCTTCTCCTTTTCTTTAAGTGCCTCTTCTAAGCAAGAAGTAGTCATCAGTACAATTTTATTAGACACAGATACAATGTGTGAGCAGCACTTACAGCCAGACATCACCCCAGAAAACCCCTTCCTACCAATCACAATCAATCTCTCTCTATCTCTCTCTCTCTCTCTGACACACACACACACACACACACACACACACACACACAGAGTGTAAAGATTATCCTTATATTATTCAAATGCTGATTTCTCTGCCCAACACCTGGTTGCAATCCAGACATGGCACAGTAATACAATCAAGGTATCTGCCTGATTGTGGGTGTAAATATTTCTCCCCATTTATTCTCTGACTTATCAATAAAAGCCAATTAGCCAATAGCTAAACAGGAGAGAGAACAGGGCTAGAATAGGGCTGGACTTCCAATCCCAGCCAGGGAGAGGGAGAGAGAGAAGGAAGAAAGGAGGATTCACCAGGAGGAAGAGGTCTGGGGTGAGACACCATGGGACCATATCTGGAACAGAGAACCAAATCAGTACAAAAATCCAAGTATCTTGGGGATTTTGCCTTTTGCCTGGGAGGTAAACAGATTAGAGGAATAGAATAGGGTACTGTTCAGCTATTGTGCTGTAAAGTTTATTAAATAAATCTTACATTCTTGTCTTATCTGGGAGCTAGCCGAGATACACGATTACCAACTGTTTATAAAAATAGACAGACACACAGAGACACACACACACCCAGACACACACACACACCCCTAACACAGTAAAACAAAGGAGCCGAAGCAAGAAATTGACAATTACCAGCCTCCTCTTTCTCCTCCTCAGCTTGGCCACTCTCAGACTCAGACTCAGACTCGGATACACTGCCCTCATCGAAGCTGTCATCACCACTGTGCTTCCTGTTCCGCTTCTTGCTCTGTGGAAGCAACAGGAGTAGTCCATCAAGACCCCCCCCCAGGATCTGGCCCGACATCTTGGCCTCATGCAAAACACACCTTACCTTTTTGGCTTCCTTCTCAGCCTCTTCTTTCTTCTCCTCCTTGTCCCCATCACCCTCAGATTTCTTAGTTTTGTCATCGTTGGAACTGTCATTTTCAGCCTAGGAGACAGTTCTGACAATGTCAGTCTTTCTTGCTGGTTGCATGAAAGCCACCCTACCATCCCCAGTGCAGTTTCCAGCTCCCTCAGGCCCTGTCTCTCAACCTGTTTTCCATCTTCTTTCTTCTCATCCTTATCATTGACCTTGCGCTCTCCATCCCCCGGGGCTGGTCCAGCACGGCCCTCCTCTTTCTTGCTGGTCTCCCCAGTCTTGCCTGCCTGTTCCTCCTCCTCTTCCTGCTCCAAAATGCGGAGATCGTTCTCTGTGCCACCTTCCATCTTAATGACAGCTACCAATAACAACAGCAGAGATCAAAACCCAAGGGCTCTGGTTTTCTTCCCAGCCAAGACCTGCTGACCTTTAAGTCCATACCTGCATCTAGCATCTTGACGATAGCGTCAGCTTTGTCTATGTCCAAGAGAAGGTTATCAAACCAGCCAGTCTCCATGAGGGACAGGAACACCTTCAGTCGGTTCTGCAGGGCCCCCCGGGCCTCCTGCCTCCGCTTCCCCACCTCATCGGGGTGGTACTTCGATCGGAACCTGGAGAAGAAAGCAAGCAGGATGGGAGAGAGAAAACAGTTATGAACAGCCAAGACCTGAATGTGGGGAGGGGCCCAAGAATGGCAGGGCATAGCCCCTCACACCCACAGAAGGTCATAAAATCAAGAAAGGGGTGCACTAAAACCACCCAACACCCCAAAAGGAACCAGAGATCGTGCTCTGGAAGATCTGGGGGAGAACCAGGAATTGAGAGCTCTGGGTTGAGAAGGCCAGGTTGTGAGGCAGCTCTACTGCTGTAAGCCTCTGGGAAGCAGTGGCTGAGAAGACGCCCTTCCCAGAGCTTCCGAAAAAGCTAAGGGAGCAGGAGCCCAGAGAACCGCCCTCTCCTGGCCAAGCCCAGATGAGGTTCCCGCCAACTCCCTCCACCCCAGGCGGAGCCAGAAGGAAACCTGAAGTGTACCAGACAGAAAAGGCCCAAGGGCAGAACACCCTTCTCCCCTCACGGGAAGACAAGGCAGAAGGGGCAGGAAAGAGCAAAGAAAGGCCAAGTGCCTGCACAGCCTCAGGTAGGCATGGAATAGAAGAGGGCTGGAGGGTTAGGATCTGGGTAGAGCATGAAAAAGCAAACATTTTAACAGGCCTCTGAGGGCAGGGGAGAAAAACAAAGGCAGAAGAAATTAGGGTAGGAGAAAAGTAGAAATGGGGGAAATATAAGGGCCCCGAAATCCAAAACAAAGACAGACAAGTTGAGAAAACAGAAACAAGAAGTGTTTAGCAGAGAGCAAGACCATGGACAGAGAGAGTGGAAGGTGCACGAGTGACCCAGAGACACACAGGGCAGTCAGAAGGGCACATGAGGAGAGGACAGGACAGAACAGGCTGAGCAGAGAGGAAAGCCGCAGGCATCACCTCCAGGATCTTTACCTTGGCTGCTTGGTCAAACAGAGCTCAAGATTTAACTAGTGGCGCCCTGGGCCCATGCTGGCTGGCGGGCTGCCCGCTGGCTCCTGGCTGGGGTGACCGGCCTAGATGCCCCGCCCCCGCGGGCCTCCGCGGTGGGGGCCCTGACTGACTAGCTGCCTGAGCAATACATTCAGCTAGACCACTGCATTGTGCACAGCGGTGCCCTGCCTGTCTGCCTGGCCGGCCCCGCCCGCCGCTCAGCCGGGGGCTCATGTATGGGCTGGGTATGGTGGGGGTGGAGGTGGGTTTGCTCCGAGCTCCGTCGATGGGCGGGTGTAGTTCCCAGTTCTGGCTCTTTTCAAGGAGGAGGAGCAGAAAGAGGATGAGGAGGAGGAGCAGGAGGGGGGAAAAGATGGTTGATTAAAATTAAAACATCCACATAAGGAAAAAAAATTCAAATTCTTTTTTTCTGTCAAACGACCCTGAGATCTTGGCTTTTCTTGTCTGGCTTCACTCGTTGCCTTTGGGAGACCACGGCCACACTGGGTCCTGGTGACTGGGGATGACAAGGACCCACACCAACAAGAGGATTGCAGTCTGTGTGCTGTACCAAGAGGCTAAGTAGCTCTGGTCAGCTGCCTGGAGGTGTCCCAGTGAGGAAGGCAGAGAAGGAGGTGGGTGGGATCCCACCAGCCAACAGTGTTTCCCTCCCCTTCCCCACTCCCAGGAAGTGCCATGGTGGGGAGAACCAAGGACAGGCTGCAGCTCCTCCAGCCAGACCAGAGAAAGGGGCCAGGGCAAAGGGGGCAGGCAAGCAGGGGCACTCACCACTCCTCGTCTTTATGAGCCAGGAAAAAATCCTGCATCTGCTGCCTCCGGAAGTCCAGCTTGTAGTCATTGTAGCGTTTGACTGCCTCGGTCTCATCCACAGAGTCATCCAGAGACAGGAGGAATTCCTTGAAGGACTTCATTATAGGTGGCGGCACACCCAAGTCAATCTCAGCAATGCTGCCCAGCCTGGAAGGGAGGGGTCCAGTCAGAAAAGTGCCCACCACTGCAGGCGTGTAGGCACCCCAGAACCTGTTCTTCCCCAGGCTCCAACTATAGTCTCCCACACCCCAGACGTTCCCCCCAAACCTGGCAATTCCTTTCTCCCCAGAACCCCATGCTTTACCTGGCCTGGATAGGCAGGACATGGTGCTGCATGATGTGGACGTCTGGGTGGCCCCAGGGCTGAGGGGGGCCGTAAGTTGGTCCCCCACCCCCCCCAGCATAAGGCATGTCATAGCCACTGTGGTATGGGTCAGAGCTGTGCTCATCCCTGAAGGTGGGGACACAAAAGTCAGATACAGAAGGAAACAGAACTACCTCTCCAGAACAAGGACAAGGGCACGAGAAGGGGCACACGGAGGATATGGTCTCTCACCCAAGGGATAAAAGGGACAAAAGAACGCTGGGTGTGAGGGATGACTGAGGCAAGGAAGCAGCCAGCTTTCAGCAGGAGCAGGGCTGAGGCCTGAGGGACCTGAGGGTAAGAAAAGAAAGTGATGCCACCTCACCAGTCTCTCCGCATGCGCTTCTGTGGGGGACTAAGTTCGTGTCGAGGGGGAGAGAAGCGCTCCCTTCGGTTCCTATCATAGTCTCGATATTCACCCCGACTGCGGCGCTCACGGCCACGGTCCCACTCTCTGGAAGGAAGAACAAGTTTGAATAGCAAAGATGGAGTGAGATGGAGCTGTCCGTCAGTTGCAATGCCTGCCTAGAAAACACAGGCCTTGGTTCCACTCTCAGCACTGCACAGGAGCAAACACAAAGACACAGCAGCTTGCAGCTGCAGTGGGCCAAACACAAGCTGGCCTCGAACTCCCTACAGAAACAAAGCTTACTTATCACTTTGAATGGCTATTCTCCTACTGCCACATCCCAAGAGCTGAGATCACAAGGACACGTCACTACACCTACCTTAAATTAAAGCCAGTGTTCAGCATCTATGAACCTTAAGGCTATACATTAATATACATTAATATACATTACTCTGCAGATACAGAGGCTGAATCCAGTACTCGAATTCACTCTACCATTGAGCTATGCTAGGCCCCAGCCCTGCTTCCCTTTCAGAAAACTTGAGATGATATCCCTAAAATACACAGGCTGTCCCTGACTCACTGTACACGAGGCAGTACATAGTGTCCCGGAATTGCACAGGCTACCCCTACAGGCAGATCCTGAACTTGAGCTCCTCCTGCTTCAGCTTCAAGAGAAGATGAGATTATCGGCCTCTATCACCATGTCAAGGTAGTAACGTGTTTTTATGAAACGACTTTCTCCAAAAACAACAAGAACTTGCTATGGAGGAGCACTGTTCTCTTCAAGGTCTGGCTTGATAAGGGGGAAGAAAATGACTACTCCTCACAGATATATTATCATAAAAGGAAATACTTAATGGCCTTTTCAGATAATTTGGGCTTTTCTTTCTGGTTTCTGCATACAGTTAACATAATCTTGAAGGCTGACAGAATGCTCACACTCTTGAACAGATGGGCTAGGTATCTGGTGTGTGTGTGTGTGGGGGGGGGTTGTTCATATATTTTAGACAGGGTCTCTCTAGGTAGCCCTGACTCTCTGGAAACTCAAATTCTGAGTCCTCGAGCTCTGACTCCTGTAATTAAAGGTTCCAGTCCTTTTGGGTTTAGCTACAGGCTCTCATTTCAAGGCTGGCCTGGAACTCCCTACTTAGGCCAGTATGGTCTCCAACCTGCATGCCTCAGGAGTGCTGACTACAGGTGTGAGGCCTGCTCCTGGAAAGAAAGAGGTATTGTTAAGAGTGAGCTGAGGGGCTGGAGAGATGGCTCAGTGGTTAAGAGCACTGACTGCTCTTCCAGAGGTCCTGAGTTCAAATCCCAGCAACCACATGGTGGCTCACAACCATCTGTAATGAGATCTGATGCCCTCTTCTGGTGTGTCTGAAGCCAGCTACAGTGTACTCACATAATATTAATAAATCTCTTTAAAAACCAAAAAAAAAAAAAGAGGAGCTGAGGCAGGCAGAATGTAATTCTAGCACTTAGAAAATGGAGGAGCGGACTGAGAAATGGCTCAGCGTTAAGAGCACTGGCTGCTCTTCCAGAGGTCCTGGGTTCAAATCCCAGCATCCACATGGTGGCTCACAACCATCTGTGATGAGATCTGATACCCTCTTCTGGTGTGTCTGAAGACAGCTACAGTGTACTTGTATATAATAAATAAATCTTAAAAAAAAAAAAATGGAGGAGCGACATAGTATATGAGACAAAATGGGCTTCATAAGAGCCTGTCTCAAAACTAACACATGAAGTATGTTAGATGTTTCATCAAAACCATACCAGTAGGCTAGAGCTGTGACTCGGAGTAAAACACTTGCCTAGAATGTTCAATGCCCTTCAGTTCTGTTACATTAAAATCACTGCTACAAGACCTTAAACAGCTCCTGACATTTCTCTCTCTAGGGCACCATGCCACATGGCATCAAGACTGCTCGCCTCAGAGGCATCTAAACATCAGGACACTGTGGAGCTCATGATGCAGATTCAAGTTTTCTTTTCTTTTCTTTTAAGATTTACTTATTTATTTATTATGCATGAGTACACTGTAGCTGTCTTCAGACACACCAGAAGAGGGCATATCTCTTTACAGATGGTTGTGAGCCACCATGTGGTTGCTGGGGACTGAACTCAGGACCTCTGAAGAGCAGTCGGGGAGCTCTTAACCGCTGAGCCATCTCTCCAGCCCCAGATTCAAGTTTTCTAAAATGAATTTTTACCAGTAAGTTTCTCTTACTAACAACTCTTAGCTTGTTTTCCTGCACATGTCTGCCAAACACTAAGTGTGAAGCCCCTGTGTTGACAATGCTCCAATGAAAGCCGGCACCTGTGAAAAGCACCTGTGACGGAGACTACTCCACACTTCACACAATGCTCTCATGCATTCTTCTCATCCTGAAACCCAGCGCTCTCTCGGACACTAACTGATGCTCTTCCTTGCAGCTTGAATCCTTTTCATGATTTCTGCCCTAAGGTACCAGCTGCCTTAACCAGCACTACTGCAGCTCCACTAAGAAAAACAGCAATGTCTCTAGACCGTTTGGAACCATTCCATCAATGGAGAGCATACACTCCCTCTGCACCGTGTCACCTACTGACCTCAAGCTGTTCCCGTCACCCTACGTCTAAGGCACTCCCTACAAGTCCGGGTGAGTGACTCTTCTGGTGGCTCCGGCAGAACATTATATAGATGGTCATCATCTGCTCCTCAGAACAGCTGTCCCTCTGCAATGGCCATGCCTATCTGTGCCAGCCATGTAGCCAAGCCACTTTGGCCTCACACAATTAAACTAGCTTCAGACTTAGAAAAGCAAACTTGATTTTCTTCTTAAAGAACCAATAAGGAGAGCTGGGCATGGTGGCTCACACTTCTATTCCCACCTGAAGAGAATCAAGGCAGGAGCAACATGTTCCAGCTCAGCTTATTCCACATGAGACCCTGTCTCAAAAACTGAAGTGCAAGGGGGCTAGAGAGATGGCTCTCAGGAGTTCAGAGAACCGAGGCTCGGCTCCTAGGACCCACACTGCAGCTCGGATCCCCGTCAGTTCTGGCTCTAGGCTACAACACTCTGCTCTGGCTTCCTACAGGGAACAGGCACAGCACGCATGCAGTGCGCAGAAGTCATGTAGGCAAAATCCTTATACATTAAAAAACAAAAAGACCAAGCTGCCAGGCCTAGTGGCGTACACCTTTAATTCCAGTGCTTGGCACACAGAACACAGAGGTGGGTGGATCTCTGGGTTTAAGGTCTGCCTGGCCCACAGCAAGTTCCAGGACACCCAAGGCTGTACAGAGAAATGCTATCTTGAAAAACATACCAAAAATTAAATAATTAATTTTTAAAAATGTGCTAGGGCCTGGAGAAATGGCTCAGTGGTTAAGAGCACTTTCTATTTCTGCAGGGGACCCATATTTGGCTCTTAGCACAAGTGGCAAGCCACTCACAAATGTCTGTTACTTCAGCTCCAAAGAGAAAGAACACCTTTAGCCTCCATAAATCACAAACACCCATACTTGTCACACAGGAACTAGGCTTCATCTTTTCCAGGGTTTTCTAAGTGCTGACTGGCAGACTTTTCCTTAATTTCATATTTACTTATTTATTGAGAAGGGGGTCTCACCATGTGGCCCTAGCTGGTCTCAACCTCTTCAATTCTATCACAAAAAGTCACTTCAAATTCCTTTAAAGAAATCTGTCTCCAGAGGTGACTCAGCAGTTAAGAGCACTGGTGGCTCATCCAGAGGTCATGAGTTCAATTCCCAGCAACTATGGGGTGGTTCACAACCATCTCCACTGGGATCTGATGCCCTCTTTTGTCATGCAGATGTACATGCAGATAAAGCACTCAAAAAATATTAATTTTAAAAAAATAAAGAAATCTTTTAACTCAGTTAACTCACTAAATAGGTTTTTTTTTTTTTTTAAGATTTATTTATTTATCTTACGTTTATGACCACACTGTCCTTGACACACCAGAAGAGGACATCAGATCAAATTTACAGATGGTTCTGAGCCACCATGTGGTTGCTAGGAATTGAACTCAGGGCCTCTGGAAGAGCAGCTGAACCATCTCTCCAGCAAACCCCCCATAAACATCTTTTTATAAAAGAGAAACAAACTTCCACATTTCTTCTCATCTCAATTACCTGTTTTTAAAAATCCCTTCAAAAATTTCTTAAACAGAATGTGGTAGAACATTCCCATAATTCCAGCATTAGGAAAAGGCAGACAGAAGCAGAAGTTTACTGTCATCCTCAGCTACCTACAAGTTTCAGGCCAATCGGGTTGTTAGGAAACTATCTTTTCCATGGGGTAGAAGAATGCAAAGTCCCGATGTCAATATAAAGACTCTTTCCTACTCAGATTCTTAGTCCTAAGGCTTTGATCAGTTTGTGCTTCCTGTTACCTGGGTTTGAGATAGGGTCACCCTATGTAGCCTGCACGGAAGACACAGTGGTCCAACCAGCTGTGTGGAGCTCCTGTCCACCACTAATACTGACTGTAGCTTTGATCTTAAAGCCTCAGACTCAAAAATTAAAGGCTCAAAATCTGAGCCAACAGTGAACAGACTGGACTACAGAAATGGCTCGACCGTAGATTACATCCTAACAAGATTTTGTAAGGGAAAAATCAAGAAAGATGAGGGGAAACGGAAAAAAGTTGTAGCGCAGAAGGGTGGTGCGGGGTGAAGGGGGCACGGAGGGGAGGGACCGTCTCACCGGTCATTCCAATCGTCCCCTCGCCGTCTTTCATCTCTTTCCCGGGAACGGTCATAGTCACTGCGCTCCCTTCGAAATTTGTCCCTGCGTCTTCGATCGTATTCATCATCACTGTCACCCATGGTGCTGTCAGAGGAGGCCTGGGGCCCGGCGGCGGGTGGACACGGTGATGATGAACAAGGACCAGTGGAGGGACAGTCCCCCGGGGGCAGCACGCCCGCCTCCCTCCCGCCGAGGCCGGCCTGCCATCCCGGGCAGGGCGATCGCTCCGACAGTTTCACTGTCCCCAGGGGTTCCCCCTTGTCCACCCCCGAAGCCCCCGGGCACAGTCCTCTCCTTCCGATCCCGCCACCCGGGCCTTTGCTTCCCCTCCCCCACCTGGCAGCGGTCGGGGCCGTTGGAAGCGCGCGCCGGCGGGCTTGTTTTCCGGGCGGACCGGAACGCGCGACAATGGACCGCAAAGAGGGTTTGAAGGAGACGCAGGGATTCTCAGCCCAGAGGCGAATGGAAAGATGAGAGCGGGACCGCGGAGGGTTAGAGGAGTCGCGCGCGCAGCTTACGTCACCCACGGAGCTCGGCCTCCAACTACAAACAAGACCCCCGACCAAACTAAAACTAAGAGCGATTAAAGGAATGACGGGAAAAGGGTGGAGACGCGGAAGTCTCGCGCGGTTTTGCGACAAACTCGCCCAGCACTAGGAGCTACGGAAGCTGACCTGGGCCAAGCCAGGCCTTCAGGACGTGCTCGTTCCTGTTTGAAAGTGAGGAGAGCGGAGAGGTTAAGTTTTGCTCCCCACATGCCTCCTCCGTAGGAGCTAGTTTGCATTCAGAGGTTGCTCTGCAGGATCCCTGGGGTAGGGCACCTCTTGACCTCCCCAAGGGCGGATTTGCCCCCTCCTCACGCTGTCGATGGGTTTGGAGACGATGGATGTCTAGGGAAAAATGCATAGAAGCAACCATTTTAAAGGCATCTCCTCCCACCATTTTCTTCTGCAGAAATCTAGTCTGCCTATAAAATGCGTTCTTCCTGCTTTTCTGGACAGAGGAACCTGATACTCATGCAAAACGTGTAAATCTCAATCTTAACGCCCAATACTCTGATGGGAGTCTTTACGTTGCAGCCTGGAATCAACCACCAGTATCCACTGGTTCCCAGTTGAAATTCCCAATTCCCGAAGATAACACTAAGCCCTTCTCCATGAATAGAATACTGAGCTAAACAAGGGAGCGTGCCACAGTCTTGCTCCCAGAAAAGAAAGAAAGAAAGAAAAAAAATCCCAGCATCTATTAAGGTGTCTTTACAAGGGGACATTTTAGAAACTTAGTATAGACATTTATGTTGGCACAAGCCTATAACCCAAGCTGCTCGGTAAGTAAACACAGAATCAAATTCAAGGGCTGCAGGACGAGTTCCAAGCCAGCCTTGGCAACTCACTGCAACCCTGTCTCAAAAACTTTTCCCAAACGGGGCTGGGAATATGGCTCAGTGGTTAAGCACTTCCTGCTCTTGCAGAGGACCAGAGCTGGATTCCCAGCTCCCATGTCTGGCAGCTCACAGGCTGCTAACTCCAGTCACTAGGGATCTGATGACCTCTTCTGGATTACTAGGGCACCGAACTCAAATGTGCATACACCCACACATCCATACACAGATACCTATATTCCTAACTTTTCCAAGACAGGGTTTCTCTGGGTAGCCCCGGCTGGCTGTCTCTCTGTGGAACTCCCTCTGTAGACCAGGCTAGCCTCAAACTCAGAGATCTGCCTGTCTCTGCCTCCTGGGTGCTGGCATTAAAGGCCTGCGCCACCACAGTCAGCTCATACACACATAATTCAAGAAGAGGAAAACATAGTGGAGCACACATGTTTGAGTCTCTGGCCCATCCCCCACAAAAAAAATGTAGCCAGAAGCAGTGTCACACTCCAGCAATCCCAGCACTGGAGAAATGAAGGCAGGGAGATCCAGAGTTCAAGAACAACCTCGGCTATCTCAGCTCTATTTCAAATCCAAGGGTAGCCTGGGATATTTTACAATTTGTCCTTTATAAAACTATCTTCTGGCTTTGGCCTACGTCACAGCATTGTGGCTACATGTACCAAGCAGGTCAGCATCATCAGTAAACAGAGGACCCGCTCCAATGCCTCCCTCTGGAAAATGGCACAGAACACTGAAATCGATGAGCACATCAGGATCATCTGCTCCTTCTGGAGCGACGGCAAGATGAAAAGAACAGGCCACTGGCATCCGGCACTGTGGTTTCTACATGAGAACAGTGACCTGCCAACACCACTTCCTCTGTTGTATCTGCCACAGAAGTTTGAAGGAATTGAAAGACCAGTAGAGATCCAACCGTTTGAGATATCCCTAGCCTACTATAAATGGGTTCATTTAATTTAACGTAACAACAAAAAAGTACAGGATGAGAGTTAACAAAATATATGCAGGGTCTTGTTACGTAGCCCTGGCTGTCCTGGAACTTGGTATGTAGACCAGGCTGGCCCCAAACTCAGAGTCTGTCCCTGCCTCTTGAGTGCTGGGGTTCGAGGTTTACCCAGCCTCATCCTAGAGACTCCAATGAAAGAACAGACTTGCAAGAGCTTTTAAACACTCCACTGATTATTATTGCATGAAGGGAGGGAGAAGAGACAGCATTTGGTGCAAACACTAAGGGTAGATGTCAGGGGAGGTGACAGAGGGGGACTGAGATCCCAGCAGGTCCTTCTTAGAGCAGTCAACAGTCGGTGGTGACGGTGGCTGAGAGCTCTTGAATGCGCCAGGCACTACAAGCCTTGCACAAGATATGCCCATCCAGCGGGTAGCAGCCTTGACACTCTCCCTCAGAGGACAGCAGCAGCCCACACTCCTGTGAGGAGAAACAAAACCTCTATTAGTCTGAGAGCTCTTCTGTGACTTTTCCCACCGTGCTTTTCCCCCAGCCTCCCAGGCTCTGCAAAGCTCTTGCTCTTGCCCGGTGACCTCTTCACCTCACACTTGTAGCAGCCAATGTGGAAACTTCTATCCAGAGCAACAATTCTCACTGTCTCCTCCTGACCTGGCTCTGGCATGATGGCCCCACCACACACTGAGCACCGTGGGGCAAATTTCCTGCACGGGAGGGGAACCAAAGAGGTTGTCAGATCCCTCCCTCCCAACCCCTCAAGAGGCTCATAATGGAGCCCAATAAAAGTGGAAGGGGCTGGGGGGGTGGGAGGGTGTGTGAGAGAAGGAGCTAAGAGATGTGTTTCGGTCTTGGGGAAGAAAGTAGTGTCAAAAAAAAAAAAAAAAGAGAGAGAGAGAATGAAAAGATAGAAAAAGAAGAGGCAGACCCTGGGACATGAAGAAATAGGTCAGAGTAGGCATTCTGAGACCTGTGGAAATCTTCAATGCAGTGGATCTGGCTGGTGGCGTCCACTGTGAAAGGGATGCCATCGAGGCCACGGTGGCACACCACACAGGTGAAGCAACCGGGATGGTAAGCCTTCCCCATAGCCCTCAGGATTCGGTCCAGGATGGGTTCAGAGCATGTGGAACATTTCTCCAGCGTGGCCTAATAGGAAAGAGGAAGGAAGGTCAGGGGGAAAAGCCACTCCAGCCAGGAAGGCGTACTCTCTGCCCAACCACGTGGTGTGTGTAGTTCCCCGCAGAGCATTCAGTGGAAGGTGGACTTAGCATTTCTGAGGTTTCATACGGGCACTGAAGCCTCTAGACAAGGAATCTGGTCTCCGCACACTTCCTCTTTCAGTGAGATGAGTCAGTAATGCTTGCCTCTGAGGAATGCTGTGAGGCTTTTACAAATTACCTCAACTCTAAAATGCCTTCTAGCTGGGCACACATCTGGTTTCTCAGCTCTCAGAAGCCGAGGCAGGAAGACTGTAACTTCAGGACCAGCCTAGGCTGCGTAGTGAGACTCGGTCTCAAAGGAAGGAAAGAAGGAAGGAAAGAAGGAAGGAGGGAAGGAAGGAGGGAAGGAAGGAAGGTGGCCACCCACTTGAACAGCACGAGCTGTTCCTCGTCTCCTCCAGCTCGTGTCCACATTTAACTCATTCCTGAATCTGGGGTTGTAGCTCAGTTGGTAAAGTGTTTGTCCGGCATGCAAGAGCCCTGGGTTCCATTCCTAACACCACAAAGAACAGATCTGGTGGCCCATACCTGGAATCCCCATACCCAAGGTCTTCCTTAGCTATAAATACCTAAGAGTTTCAGGCCAGCCTGGGACACATGACGTATTCTCTCAAAACGGCAAACGGGCAATCCAAGAGACAAAACGCAAAGTGTTCTTTTGGTTGATGGATCAATCAATCTTCGGAAACCTGTGCCTCGGGCTGGCTTCCAACCCGCTTTGTAGCCCATGTTCTCCTCCAGACAGGCCTGAGCCACCATACTTAGTTCATTGTACCTCAGCTTGAATCCCCAGCTTCCGGGCCCACCCAACTGAGTACCTGGCCCTCTCTTGGATAGAAACCTGCCTGTCAAATCTTGACACTCCATTTGGCAACACCCTCTCACAGCCCAACCGCTCACCACATAGCAGCTCTCACAATACGCCCGCCTCTCCACGGCATAGAAGTGCTGGCCTCGGAGCTGGGCCCGACAGGTAGAACACACGAAGCAACCAATATGGAAGACACGGTCCAGGGCCACGACCCCAGCTCCATCACCAACCACATCTTCGCCACAGCCACCACACCGACCTGAGGACAGAGAGGAACGAGATCAGTCTCCACAGACCCAGGACACCGGATCCACTGTCCCCTCCCCATTCCCATCCTACCCAGCTGGTCAGCTCACCAAAGTACTCCCCGCTGGGCGGGTGGTTCATGTCATGCACCAACTTCTTGGTCAGTCTCTCCAGCTCCTCCTCTGGAGGCTGGCTCAAGGGGCCCTACAGTGAGAAACAGGGCTTTGCAGTGCTGCTTCTACCTCAGACACCGTAAGTAACCCACAAGGTCAGGAACCCTGAAATTTCCTCTGAGAATATCTCCCAGGCTGACAAGGGAAGGAAGCCCCTTCCCTTTGGACATCGTAATCCTTGACCTCTAAGTACCCTAAAACCACGACTGACTTATATTTATTTTTGAGAGCGTGTCTCATATGGCCTAGGCTGGCCTGGGACTCATTATGTAGCCAAATATCTTAATTTACTGATCCTCCTGCCTCTACCTCCCCCATGCTTTGTTTATACAGTGCTGGGTCTAGAACCTTGGGATTCCTACATAATAAAAAAGGACTCTACCGGGGTTGGGGATTTAGCTCAGTGGTAGAGCGCTTGCCTAGCAAACGCAAGGCCCTGAGTTCGGTCCCCAGCTCGGAAAAAAAAAAAAAAAAAAAAAAAAAAAAAAAAGGACTCTACCAACTCTCTACCAACTGAACTGCGTCTCCTAAAAACGGTATCTTAATCCCTCAGCCTCCACACCACCTAACCAACGGCCAGTTACCTACGATGACCAGGTACCGCCGTGCCCACATCCCCTGGCTTACCTGAGGCTCATGCCCACCTCTTCTTCCTCCTCCTGCAGGGTTATGAACTCCAGCAGCTCCCTCCTTAACCCCTGGTCCTGGCTCTCGGTGGCTCCTATAGCCAGCCCCCCAGACTTCACCACGACCTGTCAGAGGAAAGTGGGGGCCTGGAAGAGGTCCAGAGGCCTGCGAAGCCCCCCGCCTGGGCAGTCCACAGCCTCTCACGGGTTGAGCCACCTTCACTTGAACAGGGAAAGCGGGACCAGCTGGAGTGCTCGCGGTAGCATAGGAGGCTGGAGTAGGTCCACCATAGGGGGATACTGGGAGCATCGGGGCTGGAACAGCACCTCCGCTGGGTTTCAGGGAGCCTCCACGGTAAGCATGGGGTGGAGGAGCCTCAAAAGCCTGGGAAGACAAACAATGCACAAACAGTAAGGCCAGATCCAAGATCCATGCGCGCCAGGTGGAATCTCAGGGGAGCCATGACTTTTGTCAAGTTCCCATGGGTTAGGCCTAACAAGAAGGAAGTTCATGATTCCTTGAACCAGTTATTTATTAGTTGCAAAGAGGGTGGGCGGAGAGTGAAGAGGGCGGACTGAGGCTGAGAATCTACAGAAGAGAATCGGCTGACACAGGAGAGACAGAACACAGGAGATCACCTGTCTGTCTGGTCGCCTAGGGGCATGACTGCGACTCCCGTCCAGATCAGCCAGCATGCTGGTGAGCGAATCTATCTCAGCGTCCAGACTTCCAGGGTGGATGACTCCCCGGTCTGGAGGGAGCCCCTGAGACAGAGCCAAACCAGGAAGAACAAATACCGATCACAACCCCTACCTAGCCTTCTCTCACCTTGATCCTACCCTCACCTCCAATTCTCACCTGCAGGCGCTGGGCTGCTCCATGGGATCCCACCCAAGTAGGCCCCCGATCTTCCGGTACCCCCGGAGGCTGATAACATTGTTCAGGTGGGAGGGGGCAAAAGTTGACCCTGGGGTGAGGCTGGAGCGCTAAAGGGAGAGACGGGAGGTGAGAGCGGAGAAGGGTACCCTGGTTAAAGCCGCCTTTCTCAGGCAGCTCTCCGTCACGTACCTGGGAGTCTGGGGATGGACCAAGAGTTGGGGAAACTTGCACAAGAGCAAGGGCCTCTGGCTTGGGGAAGGGACAGCAGGAAGCAGATAGGCAAGGAAGAAAAGGTTAAGGAAAGTGGCCAATGGCTCTTCTGCCACTCCCGGGTGTGGGAGAGGGGGACACTTACATGCTCCATGGGCCGTTGGCGGCCCCAGGGTTCCTCTGGGCAGCGCTCTCCCCTGAGGAACTCTGGAGGGCTCTGGCTGCTTCGGGGGAAGCCAGGTGGGCCCGGACATGGTCTGGAATAGGGTTGCTCCACTCCAGACAGAGGTCAGGACCCCCACAAGCTCAGCGGCCGGGGCCTTGAGCCCCTTCCCTCCCTTTCAGCCCCACGCCCCGTTTGGGACTCCAGCAAAGAAACTTTTTCTGGCTTTTTTTTTCTTCCCTTCCTCCCCAATTTTGGAGAGGACCACGCCCCCTGACGTCACCACATTCCTGGGGAGGGTCACGTGGTCCCCCAAGCCTTATTCTACGATCCTTCCTTTCTCTGGCCCCCTCCTGTTAAGTGAGGACCGCCCTCCTCCGGAGCCAAGCCGTAGGGTGGGCTGCAGGCCTCTCCGAGAGGCTCTGGCCCAGCAATTCTCTCAGATCCCTGCCCCAGTCCTGCACGTGGCAGCCTCTTGGCCGGGACTCTGAAAGTCTCCACCCCCTCATAGATCTCTCCCTTCCCACCCGGCTCCCTCTCATCTACCCACCAGCAGTGCTCCACCAGCCCATAGTGTTTTGGTCTTTTATTTATGGTCAGTAGTTAGAAAAATAAAACAAAACACAAACATCACCACCCAAGGAAGTCGGGGAGAGGGAGGCGGTGCGTCTGTGGCCAGGATGGGGACACTGAGGTAGCCTAGAGTCACAGAAGAGACCAGCCCCTCTGGTCAAGGCACCAGTGAAGGAAGCGTAGGCAGACCAGGAACAGGGCCGCAATGTCCTCCCCTACAATGGGGCAGCCACCTAGAATTAGTGTACTATGTCCGTTCGCCGCCCAAAGGAGACCCGAGGTCCCCTTAAAACATCATCCAAAGGGCAGGGCCCATTGGGGGCGGGGGAGGGCGTCCCTTGTTGAGAATGGGCCTGGGCCCTCTCTATCTATCCAACACTGTATGCACAGGCATCAGAGATCAGTACAGGTAACCGGAGTGACACCATGAATAAGAAGGGTGGGACCCAGATCACGGCTCAGGGTCTCCAGCAGTGCCAGGTATCTAGGGTAGCGGGCAGGATCAGCAGGAGGTCGAGGAAGATACAGGAAGGTAAGGGCTGTGGTGGGTCCCTCCTCTCCATCCCTTCCTTCTGGTCCCCCAGGGCCTCCTCCTGTGCCTCGTCCCTGCTGGGCACGCACCAGGGCATTGGCACTGCAAGCTAGAGCCTCTGCCTCTTCGTCTCCTCGACCACCATTCACAAAGTCCCCTTCCTCTTCCTCAGGCTCCCCAGCCTCAGCCCCTTCACCCCACACCACCTCTTGCACCTCTGCCCGGATCCTGAGTTGACTCAACAGGGCCCGGAGCCTTCCCTCTGCTGCCCCAGGAGCCTCTCTGGGCCCCAAGCACAGAAAGATCCGGAGCCGGGCACTGTGCCAGGCAGGCACCATGCTTAAGATGGTAGCCATCTGCAACAGAAAAAGGCCACAGACGTCCACGTATCCAGGTCCACCCCGGGGCCTCAACAGATTCAAGGGCCATACGTCCACATGATGTAGCTGAGCGCTGCTACCGGACCCCCGGCTTAGCCGCTCCGGGGGCAAAGCCCCACAAGCTCGGGCGAGAACCACATTCTTGTTCATCTTGAGAGCATCTGCCACCGTGGCCACGTAGTCCTGAGGACTGAGAGCCCTGGGGCTCCCAGGAGCCCGAGGTGGAGGGAACAGCGTGCTCAGGGCTGGCGACCCGCCCTCTCTGGTGCCCTCTGCAGGCTCAGAGAAGGCTGGGTCTGTTAGAAAATGGTCCTGGGGTGGGGCGTCATCATAAAAACCGAGCACCAACGTGTTGGGCTTCATGCCGCCTAGGGGCAGAGAAGGGAGGCAGGAAGGAACAGAAATCAGGCTGAGGACTGAGTTTACACCACATAAAACGCGCCCACTCACACTTAGGTCAGCCATGAGGTATGACATCCTCCTTGGCTGAGGCCCTTACAGCAAACAGTATACACACAGTTTGCACAGTGAATTGGCTTTGCTAAAACACTTTCACATGCATTTATTTGACTATCTCTCGGAATAATCTCTTCCACTTTAAATAGGTAAAGTTCACTTCAGGATGTCTTCCCCCTTTGCAGGGAGTGGTACTGCAGAGTAAACCTCAATCACTAACAGCTATATTCCAAGCCCCATCTTAAATTTCCTTTAGGTTTTTGTTTGTTTATTTGTTTCAGAGGAAGGGGGGTTTTTGTTTGTTGACTTGCTTGCTTGATTTTATCATTCTAAGGCAGGGTTTCATGATACAGCCCTGACTGGGCCGCAACTCACTATGTAGACCCAGCAAAGCACAAACTCATAGAAATCCACTTACCTCGGTCTCCTGAGCACTGGGATTAAATGCACACACGCATGCACCCACCCACTCACTCACTCACTCACAGTTTTTGGTTTTCTAGACAAGGTCCCAGGCATCCTGGGCTTTCTTTGAACTCTAAGTGTCAGAAGGTAACCTTGAACTTCTGATCTTTCTACATCCTCCTCCAAGTGCTGGGATTCTAGGTACTCATCACCGCCCCCCCATGAAGTTCACTGAGTGTTGGGAGGGAGCTCAGGGCTCTACCAATGAGCTCCAGCCCCAGCTCTGGGTTCTCCTAGTGCTAAGGTTGGTTGGCATCAACCACAGGCCTTAGGCAACGCATCTTTTTCATGTCAGGAGAGGCCGTTTCAACCAGGCACGATGACTCTAGCCCGTAACCCCAGCAACCAAGAGGCTGAAGCAGGAGGATGGCTCTAAGTTTGATGCCAGTTCAGGCTACTTAGGCAGCTTAGGCTACACACAAGTGAGTTCCACGCAGCTTAGGCTACAGAGCAAGACCTTGTCTCAACCAGAAAACAAACAAGCAAAACCCCAGAGATTCAAGTTGAATTCCACTGAGGAAATGAGATTTCTTTTGTAGCCCAGGCTGGCTTTGAACTTGCAGCCCTCCTGGAGTAGCTGGGAATACAGCCTGCATCACCAGGCCTGGGTGAAATAAAAATCAGAGAGCCTGACCATTCAAGTTCACGATGTCAATCTCCAGCGGAGATATCCCAGTCCCAGAAAGGGGAGGACGGGACGATAGGCTAGTCTTTGCAGCTCTCTTCCTTCTACTTCCGCTCCAGGGACAGCGGCCTAGTACCCAGAGGAAGCAGAAAGCCTCTGGTTATCAGAGGCCACATCCTGGAGAAAGCACTCATTTACCTCATTTGAACCCTGTGGTAACACTATGAGATAAGTAGTGTTCATTCTGCCCCTTTTAGAGATAAGGAACCAACCTCAGGCCCCACGCGATGAAGTCACCGGCCTAAAGCCTCAGGCCTGGAAGGGCCTGGGCACGAAGGTGAGTGTCTGCTCACATTAGAGGCTGTTCTCTAACCTTCCAGCTGGGCTTGGAGCAAGCTCAATGACCCAGATCTGTCTGAGAAGTCCCAGTGGGGCAGTCGATAAGTATGAGCCTCTCAAATTCCTGACCATAATCGCTGGAATTTTACTTTTTTTCTATTTTTTTTTTGAGATCAGATTTTCCTTATGTTGCCCAGGCTGACCCAGAACTCACCATACTACTGCCTCAGAAAACTTCACTTCCAGGATATGGTAGCTCATGCCAGTAATCCCAGCGCTCAAGCAGCAAAGACAGGGGCATCATGAGTTCAAATTCAGCCTAGACGATTTAGTAACACCCCATCTAAAAACAACTTTTTAATTGCTTTTTTTCCCTTCTTTTTTGAAACAAGGTCTTGTTGTATACCTGGCTGACCTGTACCTCCCAAGTGTTGGGGTTAAAGGTGTGTGCCCCAATACCTGGTCTCTACCTTTATCATCATCACCATCATCACCATCACCACCATCATCACCATCACCACCACCACCACCACCATCACCACCACTATCATCACCACCATCACCATCACCACCACCACCACCACCACCACCACCATCACCACCACCACCACCACCACCACCACCATCACCACCACCACCACCACCACCACCATCATCATTATGTTGTACATGGTGGGTGAGCATGTATGCCAAGGTATTCATGTGCAGATCAGAGGACAATTTTATGGGATTAGTTCTCTCCTATCTTTATGTGGGTACCAAAAATTGAACTCAGGTTGTCACATCAACAGAGCCATCTTGCCAGCCTTATTTTTTGAGTCAGGGTCTGACAGAATCAGCTCATCGCCTGGCTGGCCCCAAGAGCCTCCCTGGCTCCATCTTCCCAATGCTGGCATTAGATGTGCCCAGAGGTACCCCGCTTTGACTTGGTGCTGGGGAACTGAACATAAGTCCTTCTACTTGCACAGCAACAGCTATACCTGGTAGGCCATTCCTCCAGACACACTTTTCCTTTCCACTGCAGTCATCTCCCTCTGGGTGCGTTTCTCTAGGCTAATGGTCCCTTTGCAGAAGAAAAGCTAAGACCCTTGGGTGCTCCAGGGGTAAATGGTACTGAGTCATATCACAATCCTCTTAGCAGGAAGGAACTTCAGCTGACCCTGCAAGTAAACTAATCACCTGCCACCCTACACTCTACCAGAGCCCTCCCTGCTCGACCAGAGCCCTCCCTGCTTTGCACCAAGCAGCACGAAGTTCAATGCTTGTTGACCTTTGACCTGACAGCCTGCAGGTGGAGAGGGATGTGTTTGCTCAGATGACACATACTAGTCTTGGGATCAGAGGTGCCTGGGGTACAAGGCTGCAGGCCCAGCCATGTGAGTCACACAGCTGGACTGCCTGCCGGTGTAGATGTGTGATCCTAGCTGTGTGGGAGGTTGAAGCACAAGGATCTAAAATTCAAGGTCTCCGAAGAGAGTGGCACAGGCCTTTATTCTCGGCACTCAGGAGGCAGAGGCAGGCGGAGCCCTATGAGTCTACAGCCAGGGATACACAGAGAAACCCTGTCTCAACACCCCCCCCCAAAAAAAAAACTTTCAAATTCAAGGTCTTCCTGGACAATTTAATGATAGTCTTATCCAAAAAAAAAACAAAAAACAAAAAAAAAACAAAAAAAAAAAAGCTTAAATTAAGCTGAAGTGTAAACTATTATTAGAATTAAAGTATTATTAAAACGCCTGCCTAGAATCCCCCAGGGAGGGGCTGGGGGCGTGGCTCAGTGGTAGAGCCCCTGCCTAGAATCCTCCAGTGAGAGGCTGGGGGTGTGGCTCAGTGGTAGAGCCCCTGCCTAGAATCCCCCAGTGAGAGGCTGGGGGCGTGGCTCAGTGGTAGAGCCCCTGCCTAGAATCCCCCAGTGAAGAGCAAGGACCAGGAAGAGTCACAGATCTGGCAATACTCCACTTATCTGAAAGCATCACGCTCATACAACCTCAGCATCCTTTGTGACACAGGGACCCCACACTCCTCCTTCCTGCTACCCTGATTGTTTGTTGGTAGTAGGGTCTGACTGTAAAGCCCAGGCTGGCCTGGAATTCTTGCCTCTGACTCCCAAGTGCTAGGAATGCAGGCGTAAGCCATTACCCTGGCCTCCCTACTACAGAGCCTTTGCAGGCCTTACTCAGTTGATTGACCACATCAGTATTCAGTGGTTTTGCTTTCTCTGAATTCTGGTGGTTAGCAACCATCTGGTTTATCTGTGGATACCCACTCCTAACTTGCTGGATCTCACACACTAAGCAGGGTTAAGCCTAGTTAGCATTTGGGTGGGAGAAATTCTGTTTTAGTGGACAGTCTAAGCCTCAAACAATTTTCCAAAATATTCTCCAGAGCCCAAATGGTCTCTAAGTTTTGCTTAAAAAAAGAGAGAGAGCAGAGGACAGTGCTCAGCTTATAGAGTTCTTAGCCAGCATGCAAAAAGTCCTGGGTTCCATTCCCAGCACCTTATAAAGTGGGCATAGTATTGCATGCCTGTAATCTCGAGCAAGAGGATATGTAGTTCAAGGTCAAACTTGGCAACAGTGTGAGTTCCAAGTCAGCCTGAGCTCCACTGGACCTTAGCTAAAAACAAAACAAAACTGGGGTCAGCAAGATGGATCAGTGGGTTAGGGATGTTTGTGGCTAATCCTGATGATCTGGGTTCAATCTCTAATAATCACATGGTAGAGGGAGAGAACTGATTCCTAAAGCAGTCTTCTGACCTCTGCTCATGTACTGTGGCATGCTTATACATACACACACACACAGGAATGCACACACACAAACACACAAACACATGCATACCACAAACACACACATATACACACAAACACATGCATACCACAAACACACACACATACACACACCACACATACATACACAACACATATGGATACTATACACACATATGCACAGCACACACACATGCACAGCACACACATATGTATACCACACACATATACACACCACACATACATGCACACCACATACACACACATACATACACACACCACACACATATACACACCACACATACATGCACACCACATACACACACATACATACACACACCACACACATACACATACCACACACACATGCACACACAAACACCACACACACCACACACACATGCACACCACACACACATGCACACCACACACACATGCACACCACACACACACACCACACACACACATACACACCACACACACATGCACACCACCACCACACACACACACACCACACACACACACACACACCACACACACACACACCACACACACACCCACACAAACAACCCACCCACACACACCCCACACACACATGCACACCACACACATGCACACCACACACACACACACACCACACACACACACACACACACACACCCACACACACACACCCACACACACACACACACACACACACCCCCCCACACACACCACACACACACACCACACACACACACACACCCACACACACACCACACACACACCACACACACACCACACACATGCACACACACACACACACACACACACCACACACACATGCACACACACACACATGCCCCACACACCCCACACACCACACACACCACACCCCACACACACACCACACACACCACATTTACACACCACACACACCTCAAATACACACACACACACATACACCACACATTCCACACACACCACACACAAACACACACACACTCCCACACACCCAACACCCACACACCACACACACACACACACACACACACACATGCACACCACACACACATGCACACCACACACACATGCACACCACACACACATACACACCACACACACATACACACCACACACACATACACACCACACACACACACACCACACTCACACATACACACCACACATACACACATGCACACCACACTCACACACACACACACCATGCACCACACACCACACACACACAAACACATGCACAGTTAAATGTAATTTTTGTTTGTTTTGTTTTGTTGAGACAGGGTTTCTCTGTGTAGCCCTGGCAGTCATAGAACTCACTCTGTAGACCAGGCTGGCCTGGAACTTAGAGATCCAACTGTCTCTACCTTTCAAGTGCTAGGATTAAAGGCATGTGCTACAGCCATCCAGCTAAATGTAACTATTTTAATCCAACCACAATGTCATGCCCTGCCTGTGCCATATCTCCAGTCAGACAATGTGGCCACTGTCAGATGGTCTACTCCTGTTATCTTTGGCTACTGTCTTATCTGCACTATATAGTGAGCTCCCTTTGCAATCTACAATCTAGTGGATTCCAGAGGGGAAGGGTGCAGAGATAGAAGGGGACACTCAGGGAGCCTAAGGACAGCAAGAGAGGAGCAGCTCACCAAGACCAGAGATCCGTAGAAGATGCTGAGCCCCCTGCCGCACAGAGGGTGATAAGGTGAGATCCACGAAGGCCTTCACTTGGGCAAGGTCCACCAGGCTCAGCCATGCGCCATACTGTGGTTGCACAGGGTCTGATGGTAAGGAGTCTGCAGAGAAAGTAAAGGAGGCAGGTGATGCCAGTCATAGTGACACACACCTCACCCCAGTGCTCCAGGGACTGAGGCAGGAAGGTGATAAATTCAAGACCAGCCTGGACTTTACAGAGAGAACCTACCTCACAAAAACGAGGACTGGCAATATAGGTCGGTAGTGAAGTGTTTGCCTAGCATGTGCAAGGTACTGGGTTCAATCCTCAGTAGTTGAAAAACAGGAGAGATAGAGAGAGACAGAGAGACAGAGACAGAGACAGAAAGGCAAAGAGAGAGACAGAAAAGCAAAGAGAGACAGCGAAAGACAGAGATAGAGACAGGGGTAGGGGTAACAAATATTGGTCAAGATCATTTACTCTTACTAGAGTTGGGACTTTATTTCAAATTAGTAAAGCCCCTGCCTAGCATCCCCCAGTGAGGGCTGGGGGCGTGGCTCAGGGGTAGAGTGCTCACCTAGAATCCCCAGTGAGGGTCTGAGGCATGGCTCAGTGGTAGAGCCCCTGCCTAGAATCCCCCAGTGAGGGACTGGGGGTGTGGCTCAATGAGAGAGCCCCTGCCTAGAATCCCCAGTGAGGGCTGGGGGCGTGGCTCAGGGGTAGAGTGCTCACCTAGAATCCCCAGTGAGGGGCTGGGGGCGTGGCTCAGTGGGAGAGCCCCTGCCTAGAGTCCCCCAGAGAGGGGCTGGGGGCGTGGCTCAGGAGTAGAGCCCCTGCCTAGAATCCCCAGTGAGGGGATGGGGGCGTGGCTCAGGGGTAGAGTCCCTGCCTAGAATCCCCCAGTGAGGGTCTGGAGGCGTGGCTCAGTGGTAGAGCACCTGCCTAGAATCCCCAGTGAGGGGCTGGGGGCGTGGCTCAGGGGTAGAGCCTCTGCCTAGAATCCCCCAGTGAAGAGCTAGGGATGTAGCTCAGCAACATACTGGGTTATTTAAATCATTTACTAGTTCCTAGAGTTCAAAGCCTGCATGAGTCTCAACAGAAACAAGAGGTGTCTGAGACAGAGGAGAGGAGATCAAGAGAAAACAAGAAAGTCACTTACCAAGGTCTCCCAGAGTGACATGGCCCAGCACATAGAGTCCCCCCTTCTTTAACTGGTTGGCCAAGCGCAGCAGAGGCAGGGCACCCCGAGGGTTTCCCACTAGGAGCAGCAGCTGAGGCCGCCAGAACTTCACGTGCTCCTTGCGGACATCCAGGCGGAGCAAGTACTTCCGTACCTGAGAAGCAGGAGGAGGTGGGCAGAAAGAGGGGGAGGAGGAGGAGGAAGGGGAAGAGGAGAAGGTGGAGGAGGGAGGGGAGGAGGGGGAGGAGGAGGACCAGCAAACAGTTACCATTCAGTTCTTCTCAGACAGAAACACCAACCCCAGGGGTGGGAGCAGGAAGCTTCCCAAGACTACCACCCACCCTTCCTCAAGGTCCCCAACCTGGTGGAAAAGCAAGGCTTGGCTGACATAGCCCCAACTGCTGGGTCCTCCTCGAGCGGTGAGAAGGGCGGAAAGCAGGCCCATGAGAAGAAGGGACCCACCGGCGGCCCCGGGACTGATGAGGAACATCATCAGCAGGCAGGAGGCCACCCCAAGCAGGCAGGTGTGCCAGGAGAACAAGCTGAAGGTGGGGCTGGGATGGGCAGACAGAAAGAGGGAAAAGCACTCAGGTCTGCCCCGCCCCCAGCACTTGCCTGTCACTCACTCCAGCCTGCAGCCCCGCCCCCTTGAGACGCCATCCTTCCTACTCACCCTCCTCCTCCTCCTCTTCCTCCTCCTCCTCCGTCCCCACCTCCTCCTCCTCCTTTTCCTCCCTCTCCTCTTCCTCCTCCTCCTCCTCCTCATTCTCTAAGGCATCTTTATTTCTCACCGGAAGTTAGGGGCGGAAGCCCACTCCAGACTCAGGCAAGATAGGTCTACCGCAGCATAGGCTACCAAGTAGAAGACGGTGACCACAGCAGCCAATGTGTTCAGCTTCCCAGCCAGCAGCACCAGCTGGGAAAGTATCAAGACATAAGCATTAATCCAAAGTGCCCATTCAAGGGCTGGCCAGCCGGCTCAGTGGAGAAAGCCGTTTCCTGACGACCTGAATTCAATCCCTGGGGTTCACACACTGGAGGGAGAGAATCGATTCTCCCGAGGTGTCCTCAGACCTCTACACACATGCATGCACATATGCGCACTCAAGTTTGGGCACCCGTGTCCATACACAGGAGGAAATGGGAGGGATTCGACCAGGTGTGGTGGCCCACAATCCCAGGAGTCCCCAAGTCTGGGAGTTCCAGGACAGTCTACATAGCAAGTTCCAGATTGGTTAGGATTGCAGAGTAAGACCTTGTTTCAAAGACAACAACAACAACAACAACAACAACAAAAACCACAAAAAACTTTGCCATTGCAAAGCTGGGGACATTGTTCTGCACTCAGATTGCTTGCTTAGCACTTACGAGGCCCTGGGACCAGGCCCTGGGACCAATCCCCAGCACCATACACGACAGGCAAGATATGGTAGTGCATACCTGTATCCCAGTACTCACAAGGTAGAGGCAAGAAGATCAGAAGTTTGAGGCCAGCCTGAGATGTGCAAGTATGCAAGACCAAGCTTATCCCCAAATTCCACACACACACACACACACACATATATAATCTCCAGAATGCCAACGTACCTCTCTGCAATGTCTGTGTACCCAAAGAGGTGCCAAGGAACTCTATATAAAGCCAGATTACCCACACAAAGTTCCACAAAATGTTAGTGTCCCCCAAGAAAGGTCAAGGTACACCGTGAAATGCCAGTGCACTCCCAGAACTCAGGAGGGGAGGCAAGAGTTGTAAGCCAGCCTGGGCTACACAGTGAGTTTAAGACTAGCCTGGGCTACATGGAAAGACCCTGTCTCAAAAGTAAAACAAATAGATGAAGGGTGGGGGATAAAACTCAGTGGTAGAGGGCTTGGTATGTGTAAGATATTAGATTTGATCCCTCGGACTGCAAAGTAAAATTAATAAATTAATTGAGGCCAGGCACATCTTTAATCCCAGCACTCGGGAAGCAGAGGCAGGCAGGTCTTTATGAGTTCTAGGCTATTCTGGGCAGCCAGGGCTGCAAAATGAGATGGTCTCAACATAAATAAAAGGAAATGCCAGTGCACCAAATGGGTGTGCCAGTCTGTCTGTCTGTCTGTCTCTCTCATCTGTGTGTGTGTGTGTGTTTGTCTGTGTGTGTCGCTGTGTGTGTGTATATGTGTGTGTGTCTGTGTGTCTATCGCTGTGTGTGTGTATATGTGTGTCTGTGTGCTTTTGTTTTTATGAGACAAGGCCTTGCTCTGATTGGCTAGCCTGGCTCACACTTGCTACAGTCCGTGTACCCCTTGCCTCCTGATTACATGTTAGGATTACGTCTTGGACTACCCATTTTATGTTATTTATTTAATTTCAGGCAGGGTCCTATTGTGTAACTCAGGTTGGCCTCAATGTTTCAATGCACTCCCTCATCTCTGCCTCCAAATCGGGACTGCAGGTATACGCCACTATCCTGGCCCACGTCCGCATTTTCATTCTGATCCAGACCTAAGATGATTTCTGAGTCAGATAGCTAGAGGGGAAGGCAGGCCAGCTCCAGGGAACACTCACCTGCACCAGGCCCCAGGAATACAGGACAGCGCCCCAGGGGTTACCCCCTCCAGATACCACCTTGGCTGGTGCCAAGATGACACCTGTAAAAACAGAAACACAGCAGACACATCAGTCTGGGCCTAAAGGGGACGGAGACAGACCCAGGAGGACATGCCCAGAGCAGCTCGGCAGACCCAGAGGGCACCACACCGAAGAGGTCATCCTGGGCCAGGGCGTGCAGGATCCTGGAGGCACCGATGAGAGAGCTCATGGAGGCTGAGAGGGCCGTGGCGTAGATGCCGATCAGCACGAGTGGGGGCCACAAGCTGATGTCACGGAAGAAGCCATAGTCTCCCTGAAGCAGGGCTCTAGCCAGGAGGGAAGGAAGGAGGAAGGGCTGCTGTCTCAAGGTCCTCATAAGAAAAGGTCCTTGTGACATTGTGTTGCTAGACCTAGGTCCTAGAAGGGGCCTTGTAATCCTAACACTCAGGAAACGGAGACAGGAGGATCTCAGGTTCTGGACCAGCCTCAGCTATGTACAGGGCGGTGATTTTCAACCTTCCAGGCAATGGTGGGGCAGAGCCAGGAGGATCTCTGTGAGTTTGAGGCCAGCTTGGTCTACATAGTTCCTGGTCAGCCAAGGCTACGCAGAGAAACTCTGCCTCAAAAAACAAACAAACAAATAAAAATAAGAAATGAGGGGAGGAGGGATACCTGATACCTTCCTTCTCTCTCTCTCTCTCTCTCTCTCTCTCTCTCTCTCTCTCTCTCTCTCACACACACAAACACACACACACACACACACACACACACACACTTTTCTTTTCAGACAGGGTTTCTCTGTGTAGCCCTGGTTCTCCAGGAACTCACTCTGTAGACCAGGTTGGCCTTGAACTCAGAGACCCACCTCCCCTGCCTCAGGAATGCTGGGATTAAAGGTGTGCACCACCAGCACCAATGGGAAAGGCTATGTTCACCTGTCCCTTCAGCCCCACACCCTACTGGCCAACCTGTGGTAACCCGGCATACCATCTTGTTCCAACACACCCAACCTTAACAAGGGTCTGTCACCTCCCACCACTGTGTACCTGTCACAAGTGAAGCTGGAGAGGAAGAAGAGCAGGATGTAGATGAAGAAGGTATAGGCGACTGCGATGATTGTGCCCAAAGGAATTGCCCGGCTGGGGTCCTTCAGCTCCCCTGGAGGAGCAGGAGCAGAGAGAGAGGCCAGCCTTCAGTCACACCCACCTCTCCTGCCAGCAGCCTTACCACACCCCCAGACCACACCCCCAAGAGCGGACTCTCACCTGACATGTTGGCCCCAGCCATGATGCCAGTGCAGCCGTTGAAGAGGACAGCAAAGACACTGGCAAACGTCATCATGGCCCCTGTGGTGTAGTCCTCAGCATAGCCGGCTGTGGGGTGATGCATGGGGGATCAGTATTCCTACCCGGATTCACCCACCCAGCTCAGAGTACCTGCAGGTCTTGTTGGTGCCTTCCCCAGCCCGAAATCAAGGTTAGGTCTCCCTTCTCCACCCTTAGTCGGTTCCTTCCTTTGTTTCACGACAGGGCCTCATTGGATCCCAGGCTGGCCTCAAACCCATTGTGAAGCCAACCGTGACAGCAAACTTGCGATGCTCTCGCCCCCGCTTCCTGAGGGCTGGGATTACCGGCATGCACCACTTTGAGTGGTTTCTGCGGTGCTGGGAGTAGAATCCAGGGCTTTGTGTATGCTAGGCAAGTAGTGCCTCCAGGGATTCTTGTTTTTAAGACTTATTTGCATATTTTATCATGGGGCTGGGGACAGGGTAGGCCATGTGTGTGCAGGTGCTCCAGGAGGCTTGCAAATGACGTCATATCCCCTGAGGAAGCTGGAGCTATGACCTGCCCTACCCGGGTGCTGGGCACTCCTAACTGCTGAAGCATCTCCCCGGCCCCTCCTCCAGGGATTTTAAGGCCCACCTCTCACACAAGGCCCCTGGCACTCCAGTGTTCAACTCACCACCTAAGTTGTCCTTTAGGGTGCTTCCGTTGAACCCCGTGAAGTGGCCATGCCGGGGTGGCACGGAGGAACCATTGGTGCCTGGTCGAGGAGCCAACGTGATATTCCTGGGTCCCACCGCCACGAAGCTGACCAGCACCGAGGCCAGGGAGCCAGAAACCAGCAAGAACGTAAGAAAGGAAGCTCGGGCGTAGAGACCAGCTCCCAGAGTGCACACACCACCCACGAGGCCCAGCAGAAGGGAGCCGTAGAGCAGATTCCAGCCATAACCCTGGGGTAGAACCTTGATCCCACTGGGGCCTGTGACATCTGGAGAGAGGCAGGATTGAGTTAAAAGCTGTGGACCCCGAGATGCCCAGCCCCAACTATGACCCCGTCCACCCACCTGTTACTAGAGATCTCATTTATCCTATATCGCTTTTCAGGAAATCCCAGCATCATTGACCTCCCTTGGTGGGGACCAATCCTGCTAATCAGGCTGGTCTCTCTGACTAGAACCAGGCATGTCCAATCTTTTGACTTTGCAACATGACATTGTCCTTGATAAATCCTGCTCCCCAAAGAGAACTTCCCAAAGTGTATGTATATATGTATATATGTATATATATACATATATAATATATATATATATATATATATTAAAAAAGTCTCGATGGCTCGGGAGGCAATGCACCTGTTGCCAAGTCTAACAAACCGAGTTCAATGCCCCAGACCAACATGGGACAATAAAAAAGCAATTCTCACAAGCTGTCTTCTGACCTCCACAGGAAGGCCATGGTACACACACACACACACACACACACACACACACACACACACACACACACAGTCTGTACCTGTAGTTCAGTTGGTAGAGGGCTTGCTTAGCATAATAAAGGCCTGGGTTTCATTCCCAGCATCCACATTAAAACCAGTCATGGTGCCACACGCTAACTATTGGAAGGTGGAGGGAGACAGGAGACTCAGAAGTTCAATGTTATCTTCAGGATGGTCTGAGATACACGAGCCTTTTTCTTTTGAGACAGGGTCTCACTGTGTAGTCCTGCTGTCCTGGAACTCATTCTGTAGACCAGGCTGGCCTCGAGCTCACCAAAACCCGCCTCTCTCTGCCTCCCAAGTACTGAGATGAAAGAAAGGTGTGTGCTACCACTGCCTTTCAGAAGAGCCACTTCTAATGGGGATCTTGGAGGTAGGAAGATAAGACTTTTTAATCTGGACCACACTCTCCGCTGGCAGCCTATATAAAGGACATGGGTGAAGGATGTGCGCTCTCGCGCTCTCTCTCTCTCTCTCTCTCTCTCTCTCTCTCTCTCTCTCTCTCTCTCTCTGCCTGCTTCTTCTCATCCTCGCTAGCAAGTCCACTCCTTCACTGGCAGTAAAGCCTACCTCCTCGGGGTTCTGGTTTACCCTGAAGAGCAGCTCAGACACCCAGCCTCACAGACTGAACAACTACCGATTCTTGGCTTTTCCACTCATAGGCAGCCATTGTTGAGCCAGAGCCTGTACGTCACTCGAATAAACCCCATATATACGTATATGTGCACATAGATACGCTGCCTCCTAAATGCTAGGACGAAAGGCTCGCACCACCATGCCTGGCTTAGGAGTTATTTCTGACTTTTCTAAATCACTGTGCTCAAGGAGAGAACTGACTCCACAAATTTATCCCGTGACCTCCACACTCAAGCCACGGTAGGTGTGTGTCCCCCTATCATACACACAGCAATAAAAACAAATTAGTGGATATTTACAAGTAAATGAACAAAGGAAAGAGCAACAAGGGGAGATAGCCAACACTGACCTTTGGCCTCTAGAGAGGCATACTCGAGCAGGCTCACCTACACATGCACACGTCACACGTGCACACATGCACACATCACACATGTATACTCCACCCACGCCCACCCCCAAAACAGAAAGAAGAGAGAAAAGTATGCACATCTTAAAAAAGAACCTAGTGTTTGAGGCAAACTTAAAATTTTGTATTGGGGGCTTTCATAGCTATCCTCGGCCACATGTGGCCAGAGGGCTGCAGGTTGGACATGCCTGGGGACAGTAAGTTCCCCCGGGGATGGAGACAAGCACTCGGCTGCCCGTACATCTGAGAAGAGTCAGCGGGCGCGTCTTGGGAGACATGATCTCACAATCCCAGACCCCGAGAAGCCCAGCAGCACCCAGCCCAGGTTGGGAGGAACACACACCAGCCCCGAAGACATCCAGGATAGATTCCACCAGTCCCAGCAGGGACACAGCACAGCCACAGACGTTAGCCAGGTAGAACATGAGGCCGATGCTGCCACCCACCTCCGGCCCCAGAGTCCTGCTGATCATAACTAAAAGTGGAAGCAGGGGTTGAGCGTTAAGGGAAAAGAAACCGAAATGGAGGAAAGGGCCCTAAGTCCCGGCGACTTCACTTCAGGTTTTCTGCAAGTATCAGCTCGGTCGCCAGCAATGGTGCGCCTAAGTCCCGTATCCCTGCACGAATGATGAGAATACACAACCTGCCCTATTTCCTCACTCCCGTCAGGCAAGCTCTCTACCCTGGGCCCCTCCCCCACTCTCCCCTTACTCTTTATTTTGCTTGATTGTCTTTTGGGTTTTATTTCATGTAAACTGGTGTTTTGCCTGCATGTGTGTCTGTGTGAGGATGGTGTAGTATCTGGGACTGGAGGTACAGACGCTTGTGAGCCGCCATGTGGGTGCTGAGAATTGAACTCAGGACCCCTGCAAGAGCAGCCATCGCTCTTAACCGCTGAGCCATCTCTCCAGCTGCCACTCTGTATGATTTTTGATACAAGGTCTCAATTAGCCCTGGTGGTTTCCAACTCACTATGGGTTGGATGACCTGGAACTCCTCATCCTCCTGCCTCCACACCTCAGTGCTAGAATTAGAGGTGTGTATCACCCACCGTGCTCCACTCTTGATTTTTTTGATTTTGAGACAAGGTCTCCATTTGTGGCCCAGGCTGGCCTCAAATTCGTTCTGTAGCCCAGGGTACTCTTGTGCTTTTAATCCTCCTGCTTCCATCTCCCAGGTATCTAGGGTGCGAGGCCTGCATTTCCACACCCAGCATCTACTTTCCTCATCCGTAGAATGATTATCACTGGGTGTTTCTGTGGTTGTGGTTGTCAGAGTGGGGGAAAGAACTGGGGATGGAACCCCGAACTTCATGCATGCTAGGCAAGCACTCTACCACTGAGCTACATACATTCTCTGCACTTAAAAATGTTAACTGCTATCACTGTTAGGAGACCAGACATGAAGACAAGAGTGCTGGTCGCCTTTACCTGCGACCCCCTGCTCATTAGCATTTGGCCTATATTCAGACAGAAGACATTGGCCTCTTCCCCTCCTGAACCTTGGAGGACAGAACAACCCAGACCCAGCCCATCCAGGTTTGAGGATACAGTAGGCTCCGCCCCCTCTCACAGCTCCATTGGTGGCAATGGCACACACTGAGAGGACTGTCAGTGCCAGAATGACGTAGGCAACCAGGAGCATGGCCAAGGCCTGCAACAGCCCAGCATGGCCCACCACGAACCCTAAACAGGGGGACAAAAGCTGGTCACAAGGGATGGTTGGTTACAGTCCTCTTTCCCTACCCCCAGCCCACTGGGCAGCTGAGTCCTACAGCAGAGCCACACACGAGGCCACAAGGGGTCTTGTCCTTCCACCCTCCATCTGCCCACATGCACTAGGGTTCATCCGTGGCCTCAGCCCCTTCCCAGTAATTCTTCCCTCTACTCACCAATCCTTAGAAACACGACTATACTAAACATGGACAGGACCGTGGGCACCACCACACCCAGGAAGGTGGAGAGCTTGCGGGCTGATGCCACTCCAGATCCTCCGGCTCCATTGGGAGGGAAGGCAGCCCCTTCTTCCCCCAGAAGCCGGTAGGCCAAAAGAGGGGAGTTCTCACTGGCCATAGCGCCAGCAGAGGAAGCCACAAAAGGGCTAGGTGACCTGTAAAAAGAGGTTTTAGTGGCTGGATAGCAATTCCACAGAACCTCTCCCCCTAAACAAAACCCCAATTAAACACTCAGAGCTTCCTCAAAAGGAGAATTACAAAGAACGGACATACACACACACCCACACACATACACACAGGGCACAGAAACTCAGAACTATCCTAGCCACTTCCCCACACTCTCAGACTCTGGGGTTTAAGTAATCAGGACCACTTTCAGATCTTAGGGACCGTGCTGTCCTCCGTGACACTGAAACTAGGGGTAGCAGTGGCTCTGCGAAAGGGACACAGATCCCCCTGTCAAATAGGTCTCTCCTTAAGTGGCAACAAGAGGGGAAGAAGCTCTCCCCAAAGGGAAGTTAGCTACTACCAGTAAACACCTCCTCCCAAGCCCTAAGCTGCACCTCTCGGTACCCCCAATACAGCATCTCACACATGGGCAACAAGAAACTTTCAAACCTCTCAAAGCTCCACCCTCCATCACACCTGTCCCTCACCCCATCTCAGTCCTGACCAGATTTTTCTAATCTCTACAATGAGCCCTCCAAACTCTATCAATCCGAACAGAGCCATCGATTGTCCAAACACAAACGCAGGCCGCCTGGCATCACGCCACACAGGGTCCCCAGGGTCCTCCTCCCCCACCCACCCGCTCTTGTCCACTTGCTCCAGTAACTGGATGCCTAGGGGGCCCGGCATCTGGTTCCGGACGGCCAAGCGCACCCTGCCGCTGGATGCGGCAGGGTGCTCACTCACCACCCTAGAAACGAAGCTGCTCCGGTGTGATCCCAACGCGCCTGGGGTGGGCTCCGCTATGTACCGAGGGGGCGAGGGAGCCGGAAAAAGCAAGCGGGCTACCGGGATGTCAGGCCCGGAGCCTGCCCTCCCTAGCAAGGCGTCCCATTGGTCCGGATTCAAGCCCCGCCCCAAAGGTGTGGTCTACGCACAAGCCCCGCCCATACTCTCCTAAGCTGCCTGTGCTTACCAAACTCTTCCACGTGCGTCTGGGGTTTTCTTCTGCAACGTAGTGGGTCACGATCCTCAGAGGCCCCCGTGACCGACAGACTAGCATATGCGGGTCTGACTGCAACTGAGCTCCGAGGCGTCCCCAGGAGTATCTGAAAGGGGCGCGTGACGACTGCGGAAAAGTGGAGTGGGCGGAACCGCGGCACCTGACTCAGGTGTGTACTCGGGAACAGCAAGCGACGTCGGTCGGCGCCTTCCGTAGTCGTACTATTCCAGTTTCTCCGGAGACCCAGAATGTCCTCGGGCTTCCAGTCTCGTCCCTTTCACGTCCAGATGAGACCCTCTCCTCGTCCAGTTTCAGCCCGTAGGCTGCGCTCTTCTCTTCGGCCACCGGAGGGAGCCGTGAACCTCCATCCAGACGCTGGTCCGGGTGAATAAGCAGGTAACCCTGCTTGCTTTTGTGCCTGTCTAAGAACGTGTAATTGTGACCCCCAAACTCCAATTGGTGTTTCCTCCTCAACCCTTACAGGTCTTACCAACGGCGCTTCCTCACCTATAAAACAGGACTTAACTATGACAGCCCTTCTAGAAGAGCAGTGGAGAATTAATTTCGTATACTCCCGTTTTCTTTTGCAGGAGACTTGGGGGGGGAGGCGCTCTTTATGTAGACCAGGCTAGCCCCAGTTCAATACATTGCTTCATGCTTCTGATCCTCCCGCCTCCACCTCCCATGTGTCGGGATTACAGATAAGTAACAGCACAGCCTGATGCTAATGTTTATTTTCCTAAAAAAGCACTGTCCCCACCCCCGCCCCGAGATTAAACACACAGCGTCAGTCAGGCACACTAACTGATGCTACAGTACATGCAAGCCTTAACATATTGACTCTTTAGTCCAATGCATACATATTCAGTGATTTTTTTTCCCCTCACACAGTATCGTATTAAATATGCATAACCGTTCAATGCGTGCATGCTGCTACTATTGTGGTTTCATTAGATTAGGGAACTGAAGATGGAAAGTTTAAATAGTTTTGTTTTTTAAATGTTGTGAGCGTTTTGTCTGCATGTATGTATGTGCGTCACATGTGTGCCTGGTGCCCATGGAGGTCAGAGGAGGGTACTCGATCTTGGGACTGGAGGTACGGATGATTGTGAACCACCACATAGCTGATGGGAACCGAATCTGGGAGCTCTGCAGGAGCAGCAAGTACCTTTACCCGCTGCGCCATTTCACTGGTCCTCCTTGGAGACATGAACTTAGGGAGGCAGACAGGAGGATCCCGGGGCTTAGCTTAGCTGCACTGGTGAGCTTCAAGTTCAGTGAGAGAACCATCCTAAGAAATAAAGTAGAAAGCTACTGAGAAAGACACCTGACCTAGGCTTCCACGTGCATACGAACATATGTGGGCACAGCCTCCCACACCCACTGTGGCTCTACCAAGGACACATTTGACATCCTTGCTGCTACCCATGTTTCAGATAGTATTTGGTGATTTTTTTGGAATTTCTTAAAACTCAGATGTGGCTCGCCCCATGATGACTACGAAAATAAAAACTGCTCTGGTCCTCCACTTGGTCTGTGCGATCGTTTGAGACAGGCTCCTAAGTAACCCAGGCTGCATAGCTGAGGATGAATTCCTGAGCGTCCTGCCTCTACTTCCCAAGTGCTGGAATTATAGGTATCTCACCACCGTGCCGGCCTTATTCCTTCAAACTCGGAGATCCCCCTGCCTCTGCCTCCCAAGAGCTGAGATGAAAGGCATGATCTACCACATCTGGCGGCTCTTGATTGTATTTTTTTTTTTAAGATTTATTCATTTATTATATATAAGTACACTGTAGCTGTCTTCAGACACACCAGAAGAGGGCATCGGATCTCTTTACAGATGGTTGTGAGCCACCATGTGGTTGCTGGGAATTGAACTCAGGACCTCTGGAAGAGCAGTCAGTGCTCTTAACCGCTGAGCCATCTCTCCAGCCCCTCTTGATTGTATTTTAAGTGTGGTTTTGTCTGGTATTTTTTTGAGACTGGGTTTCATGTAGCCCAGGTAGGTCTTGAACTCCTGACCCTCCTGCTGGCACTCAACTGAACCTCAGAGGTATAAATACGCCGGTATTATAGCACTAGGGAGACTCTAACTGTTACCATGGGAAAACTTCATCCAGCGAAACGTCTTCAATACGCAGCCCAAAATCAGCTCCTGTGTCAGGAGGGCCTATCAGGGCAATCCTTTCATAACAAGCCTCTCTCCCTGGAACAGAGGAAAAACCAAATAAACTATACTGGTCATGGTAGTTCCTGCTTATAACCCCACCATTCGCTCAGAAGGCAAGGACAGGAGGACTGAGGGCTCAAGGTCGTCCTTGTCTACATAGAGAGTTTGAGGCCAGCATAGTCTACATTAGAACCTACCTCAAAGCAATGAGAAGGAGGAGGAAGGAGGGGGGAGGAGCTGCCACCCTCTGGCTTTTCTTTTTCTATTTTTTTTTAAACAGAGGGTCTCACTAATGTAATCTCTGCTGGCTTGGAACTCACTATGTAGACCAGGCTGTCCTTGAACTCTGCCTGTCTCTGCCTCCTGAGTGCTGGGCTTAAAAACATGCCAGTCCATATCCGTCCCAATTAGCTTCACTTCGATTAACAATCAGAGCCTCTGGAAGCCACCCAGCAGCCTGTGTGTGCCCCATGTGCATGCACAGTGCCCAAAGAGGTCAGGAGAAGGCTTCAGGTCCCCTGGAACGAGTTACAGATGTTTGCAAGGCGCCATGTGGGTCCTGGGAACCCAAGGTCCCTGTATGACATCTGCTGCTTGGCTGCCTTAACCTTTGGGTCAAAATCTGATTAGTCTCTCAGTAGCTTTGCTGAAGATAACACTGATTGGGTTACGATAACAGCCGAGGAGGTGACTGTTCAGTGACATAAGGGCTGCTTTTGTTACAAGAGGACTACCATTCTCTTGGGCTAGCAAACATCCTCAGGGTGGCTGGAACTGGATGAGCAGTCTTGATCTCTGTAACGAAAGCAGCCCAGGGAAGCGGTTATTCTAGCTCACTGTTGGAGTAGGACGCACCTGGGCCACATTGGATCTAGTCAGGGAGCAGAGAGAGACGGATGCTGGTCCTCAGCTCAGTTCTTTTCCTTCAGTCCCCAGCCTACAATAAGATGCTAGGCGACAGTGAGGCTATGTCTCCCCACCTCAGTTATGCTATCTAGAAAATGCTCACAAGGGGTTGGGGATTTAGCTCAGTGGTAGAGCGCTTGCCTAGCGAGCGCAAGGCCCTGGATTCAGTCCCCAGCAAGGCCCTGGATTCAGTCCCCAGCTCCGGAAAAAAAAAAAAAAAAGAAAAGAAAAGAAAAGAAAATGCTCACAAACCTACCCAGAGGCTCACCTCGTTGTTGACACTAGATCCTGTCAAGCTAACAGTGAAGATTAGCTGTCGGAGCAGTTGTCCTTGTCCTCCATCCATACACTCTGCTGCCTTAACCTTTGGGTCAAATTCTGTTCCACTTCAGATACAGACGTAGGTCAGTTGAGAAATATTTTGCCCAGGGCTGGAGAGATGTCTCAGCAGTTAAGGGCACTCCTTGATTTACTGAGGACTTGATTTACTTTGGTTCCCAGGACCCATATGGTGGCTCACAAACATCTGTAACTCCAGTTCGAGGGGACCTGGCACCTTCTCCTGAACTCTGGGGTGTGTGTACATGAGGCACATACATGCAGGCAAAACAAGAAAACACATAAAGAATTTTTTTCTTTTTTTTTTTTTTCCCGGAGCTGGGGACCGAACCCAGGGCCTTGCGCTTGCTAGGCAATCGCTCTACCACTGAGCTAAATCCCCAGCCCCACGTAAAGAATTTTTGAAAGAGAAACACGTTGTCCAGGACCACAACACAGGATTAATCTGGTTATTAAATCTCTCTTTTCCCCTTTCAGAATTAAGTCACCCACCAGCCTCAAACTGGGCATGGTGGCTTATCTCAGAACTGATGAAACAGAGGTGGGCGGGCCTCAAGTTTAAGGACAGCTTGGACTACATAGCCAGACCTGTCTCAGATAGATAGAGAGATAGAGAGATAGATAGTCATTCCTGTAGACTGCAGTTGTAGAAACTGATTCCCCACTCCACTGTAAACCTAAACCAGTCTTACTCTTCACGTGACTGCACAGGCCCCGCCCTCTAGGAAGGGAATGTGGCGGCGCCCAGGCTGGCTTCAGAGAGGGCAATCAACGAGAGGACGCTCATGTGCCAGAGCGTCCACACTGGCGTAGTTTCTGCGATTGTATGCTGGGAAGGCGGGAATTCTGGGTCTAGGCGCTGGGCGTCCCTTTCTCTAGTTTTTTTTTTTTTAAATTAAAAAAAAAAAAAAAAAAAAAACAAACAAACAAAAGCAACACCTAAACCTCAGAGGCGGCGCGATCTGACTACGTGCTACCTCCCCACTTCTTAGGAGTCCTGCAGGAGGATGAACTTGTGGCATTCAATAACTGTTCTTCCCCCTTTGTGTCAACACTTTGCCAAGTTATTAAAGTGACCTCATGTCATCCCAGCCTCTCAGACACCACACACACACACACACACACACACACACACACACACACACACACACACAAATCAATCCTTTCCTTGTCCGATCAGGAAGTCCAATCAACCCGGACCTCCGAAAGAGACCTCTTATAATAGTTTCCTGGCGATGTCCCCAATCCTCCCTCCCTCCCACCGTGAGTTCCCCAGAGTCTGGTGATTCTGTCCCTACCCCCTCCACTACAACCATGTCCAGTCCCTAGGGCAGATGAGCCCTTGGCCACCACCCCTCCAATTTCCTGAAAACCCAGCAAACAAAAGGCTCGGGAAGGGAGGCGAAGCAGAGCAGGGCGCCCTTCCTGCAGGACAGCTGATGGAGCAAAAAAAAAAAAAAAAAAAAAAAAAAAAAAGTCCAGGAGGGAGCAGCAGGAGGAATGGCATTCCAGGGTTCTTCCATGGATCCTACTAGATCCTGGGAAGGAGGGAGAGCATCAAGGGAACTGAACCTTAGAGAGCCCAGGGACACCTGAATTTGCAAGCTTACTGGGGTGATGTCAACCTCAGGGAATGGAGGGGGTGGGGGCAATCTTGGGGTTCAGGTGTGCTGTTTGGCTCCCAGACAAGAATAGTGGGGGCTGGGAGACGCCTGAAGCCCTGCGTCATCTCCTCTGGGACCCAGCCTACCTCCCCCTGGCCCGACCTGCTACCCTCTGTGGTGGCCCCACCCGGGGCCTGGCTTCCTGCTCCTCCCCAACACAGATCTTACCCGGCCAAGCTGACCTAGCCAGCTCTGGTTCTTTAGGTCCTTCTAGAACTCCCGGTAAGCTAGCCCCTAACCACTAATAGTTCTTAATCCCAACCAGAGTTTGTCTCCAGCCGGCCCCTGCCCCGCCCCCTTTCCCATCAGTAACACAATAGTAGAGGAAAGAGCAGTCTAATGGTTGGGGCCGGAGATATTGGCATGGGAGGGGGGCTTGGCCTCACATCCTGACAGGCTGCCAAGGGAAGAGAGGAAACAAAAGACTTCCCCACACCGGGACAATGAGCCTCCTACTAACTCTCCTCCACCCTCCCATTGCTCCACCTTTCCAATCCCCTGCCACCTTAAACTCTGGCCCCCAGTCTCTCAGCCTCCCTCTTCTTCTAACACACACACACACACACACACACACACACACACACACACACACACACACACACACACACACCAGCAAGCTCTCTGCCTTATTCTGTTCTCCTCCTTAGGTTCTAATAGGTTCTCTCTACTCTCTGATATCCCAACAGCAACCTAGGTCCCTTCTCCTCTCTGATGAGGTTGAAGGCAAGGTGAAGAGGCTTCTTAGCAGTGGTAGGCGGTGAACCAGCCCCTTTTAACAGTGACTGGGAAGTATTAGCTTAGGCTGCATATACCAGTGTGGTGGTATATGCTTTTGGCCCCAGAACTCAGGAGGTAGAGACATCGATTGAGTTCGAGATCAACCTGATCTATACAGAGAGAGGTCCAGGACCGCCAGGGGCCACACAGAGAAACTCTGTCTCAAAAACCAAAACAAAACACCAAGACAGGTGGGAGGGTGGGGTGAGCGGAGGGGGGGTGGGAGATAGAGACAGACAGAGAGACAAAGGGACAGAGAGAGTTGGAAAAAGTGTTGCCTCACCAAACAATGGCACCTCAACTTGGGCTGGCCTCCTGGCAGTGAGACGGGGCTGAGGGGCTATTAGAGCCTTGCAGGTGGGACATCTGCCCATCTCTGTGCTGACACCAACAGAAGAAACAGGGGGTCAGCTGGTCTCCGTGCCTTTGACGGTCATGAGCCTCTTTTTAAATGTCCTTACTTAGCGTGTGTGCTTGAGCACACTTAGATGCAGCCTTGAGCCTGGGTCATGGCTTGTGAGTAAAGGTCACTGGAGAACTTGGGGGAGTCAGTTCTCTCCGACCACCATGAGCCTGGGGGATCAAACCTGCTGAGCCATCAGGCCAGCCTTTCTCTTTATTTTTATTTATTTTAGTGTGTGTGTGTGTGTGTGTGTGTGTGTGTGTGTGTTTACATGTACATGTATGTTTGTGTACATGAATGTGGATATGTGAGCACTATGGTGTTCATGTGGTGGTAAGAGGACAGCTTCTGGCATTTGTCCTCACATCTACCCTGTTGGTCACAGGGTCTCCCTTGTCATTCACCAGTGTATGCACCAGGATAGCTGGCCCTTAAGCTTCTGGAGTGTTTTCTGTCTTTTTCTGTCATTTCCCTGGTAGAGCTAAAGTAGTGATTACAGATGTGGACTACGTGGGTGCTGGGGATTTGAACTCGGGTCCTCATGCTTCTATAGCGAGCACTTTATCCACTAAGCCATCTCCAAGCCTATTCTTACCTTTTGGATTTATTTCGTGTGCTGACACGTGGTCTCATGGAGGTCAGACTGTCCTTGGACTCAGTATATACTCAAGGGTGGTCTTGAACTTGATCTTCCTGTCTCACCTCCTATTGCTGGGTTACGGAGTCTGTTATTTTATTTGTTTGTTTGTTTACTGAGACAGGGTTTCACTCTTTAGCTAGACTGCCCTTGAATTCTTGACAATCCTCCTGCCTCGACCTCCCAAGTGCTGCCATTAAAGACTGGAGCCACTCCTCCTGGCTTCTCTTTGGTCTCAAGCATCTCAACCTGGCTTCTCAACCTAGTGCTTCCCAGCTGCACCAGCACTGAAATCCTTTTGTGAACTGAGTTCACATCTTTTTTTTTCCTATGACTTTTAAATTTTATGTGCACTGGTGTAAAATGTAAAATGCATGTGTGTCTGTGTGAGGGCACTGGATCCCCTGGAAGTGGAGTTCCAGACAGTTGTGAGCTGCCACATGAGTGCTGGGAACTGAACCCCGGTCCTCTGGAAGAGCAGCCAGTGCTCTTAACCGAGGAGCCCTCTCTCTGGCTGTTAAGTGTGTTCACAAGTCTCTCCAATGGATCTCTAAGCCTATAAACCACTTAAGGGTTAGCATTATGTTATCCAGCAATAATGGAACCTTTTAACAGAAGACGAACATGAACATGAACACAGCCATGCAAAGCCCTGAGCCTCCATCCCATAGTGAAAAGTAGGATTGGAGAAATAACCATTGCTCTGATCAAGGGTCAAGCAATCATAGAAATTAGAAAGGTGCATGCACACCTTTGATCCCAGCACTCTGGAGGTAGAGGCAGGTGGATTTTGAGTTCGAGGCCAGCCTGGTACACAAAGCGAGTTCCAGAACAGCCAGGACTACACAGAGAGACCCTGTCTTGAAAAACCAACCAATCAACAAACACAAATTAGAAACTAAGGTGATACTATGAGCTGGAGGGACGGCACAGTGGCTAAGAGAGCTTCCTGCTTTCACAGAGAATCTGGTTTCAGTTCCCAGTATAGGCATGGTAGCTCAGAACCATTTGTAACTCCAGTTCCAGGGGATCCAGTGAAATCTCCTGGCTGCTAAAGGAAATCGTCACGCACGTGGGCGTATATGCTCATGGAGGTTAGAAGAGGGTGTTAGATCCCCTGGAACTGGAGTTACGGAGGACTGTGAGCCACTGTGTCTGTGCTAGGAACCAAACATGGGTCCTGTGCAAAAACAGTAAGCGGTCATAGCCACTGTGCACATCTCTCCAGCCTCATAAATATGTCTTCTTAAAAAAAAATATATATTTATCTGTATTTAATATATAAAATAGAATATATAAATAGAATATATAAAACACATGTATATAAAAATATATTTGTGTATATATATATAAATATATATGTATATAAATGGAAAGTTCAGGATAAAGGGTTGAGTATGTCAGGTAGGGACTGAGGGATGCTGGGAAAACCTGGAGGCCAGGTCTGCTTTGGTAAAATATGCACCTCAGATGTTTGTCCGGAGTCTCAATCCTCTTTCTCCAGAGTGCTGGGATTAAAGGCATGTACCACCACCACCTGGCTACAACTGTTATTTTTTTTTTTTTTTTTTTTTTTTTTTTTTCGAGCTGGGGACCAACCCAGGGCCTTGCGCTTGCTAGGCAATTGCTCTACCGCTGATCTAAATCCCCAACCCCTACAACTGTTATTTTAAACGTGGTGTATTCTCAGGGCCTCTGATGAGCTTGAGGGGTCAGCTAAGGGATGCTTAGTTTGGCTTAGGGCCAAAGGTTGACCAGCATTTGTTTTCTCAGGGTAAACCTGTATTCCTTAGGGCTATGGTATGTCCACCTCCTTTAAGCTCTAGATTGCAGGCATAGCCAGTGTCTCCCCCCCCCCACCATAGGCAACATCTGGCTACTGAGGGAGGCTGTTTGGACGAACAAACCCCGCCCCTGAATGAAATATACATAGTGCGTTGGGAAGCCTGCCCACTCCTAGCTTACGTTTAATCCCTTTAACCTGCATTTAACATTTAACCTGTTCTTTCTCTATCTGCCAACTGATGTTTAATTGCCTCTTATACTCCGACGGCCACCAGGAACCAGACACACCTGCCTCCAACACGTGCTCTCGCCCATAGACGTCTCCGAATGGTAATTCGGAGAAGACCAATAGAGCCACAATTTAACATGAGGTTTTTCAGTTACAGCGCCTGGTCCTTACCTGCAGTTGTTCTTGGCCACTCCATTAGGAAAGTGTCTGGAAGGCTCCTATCCCCAGAGACCTACCCCCCCCCCCCACCCCACCCCCCGGAATGCGGAAGAAACCAACCGTACCTGGCAGGGTTTTGTTTGTTTGTTGTATTTTTTAACCCCGACGATAAGCTGCTCATTCAGTCCTATGGGCTTCTCACCAACATCATTATTTGATCTTCTGTCAACTTGCCCCCTAGAGACTCTGGCTCAATGAAAATCTGCCCACAGATGTTTGACTTGTTTCCTTTTAATCTGCTTATAACCGGTCTAAGCCATCTCTGGCTGTTGAAGCATCTCCTACCTCTTAGAGATTGTGTCCTTCTGTGGCCTTCAGCAAAAGCCCTAGAACCCCACTGGACTAGTCACTCAGTCTCTCTCCCCCACCTCCCCACTGTAGCTGTCTTCAGACACCAGAAGAGGGCATCGGATCTCATTACAGATGGTTGTGAGCCACCATGTGGTTGCTGGGATTTGAACTCAGGACCTCTGGAAGAGCAGCCAGTGCTCTTAACCGCTGAGCTATCTCGCTAGCCCCACCTCTGTGTTTTCTGAGATGGGGTTTCTCTGTAGCCCTGACTGTCCCGAACTCTCTCCGTGAGACCAGGCTGGCCTCAAACTCCAAGAGATCCACCTGCCTCTGCCACTCAAGTGTCACCACCACCTGCCTTCAGCTTGCTCTTTCTAATGATAAAGACCATTTCCAAAGTCAACTTGGGGAGGAAAGGGTTTACCTCCCCATATTTATAGAGCTTACCCTGAATGAAAGTTAGGGTGGGAAGTCAAGCAGAGGCAGGAACCATGGTAAAGGCATGGAGAAATGTTGCTTACGGGCTTGCTATCCACGGCTTGCTCAGCTTCCCTTTTTTATACATCCTAAGACCATCTGCCCGGGGCTGGGAGGTACCCTCCACAGTGGACTAGCCTCCCCCCTTAGATATATTTTTCACCAAGCACATGTTCCCCATGGACTTGCTTACAAGCCAATCTGATGTCCTAATGGAACATCCCTCTTCCCACTTGACCCTGGCTTGTGTCAAGTTGACAACTGCCCAGCACATGGTCCTTGGCGAATTAATTTCTTTTTCAATTCTGGTTAACATAGTCTGACCTGGCCCTGAGACGTGGGCATCAAACACCACCTCTTACACCATCATGTCTCTTAGCAATGCCTGCCTCTTTATCGTTCTCCAGTCTCTGATGTCCTGGTGGACCCTTGCTGGTAATAATCAGCACCTTTAATGGCCGGCATGAACGAGTCCACTGGGGACTGATTCATTTGTACCACTCCAGGGTAGGCTGTCTGTGTCTCAAGAAGATGTGGACGGTTATAGCACCCTGCCTGGCTCTTGCTTCATTTCGAGGCTCTTAAACTGCTTTAAACTGCTGGTTTAAAAGTCTTTTCTGGTTCAGGAAGTTTCTGTGGCAGCCTTCTTTTTTTTTTTTTTTTTTTTTTTTTTTTTTTTTTTTTCGGAGCTGGGGACCGAACCCAGGGCCTTGTGCTCGCTAGGTAAGCGCTCTACCACTGAGCTAAATCCCCAACCCCTGTGGCAGCCTTCTTTATGTCGTATTCCAGAAGGTTTGCTGAAGACAGATCAGGAGCGGGTCTGTACATGCTTCTTCAAGTTTCTATAAGTTGGGAAGTCACCCCCAATTGCAACTTTTAAAAAAAATGTATTTAGAGGAGCTGGAGAGATGGCTCAGTGGTTAAGAGCACTGGCTGCTCTTTCAGAGGTCAGGCCTGGGTTCAATTCCCAGCAACCACATGGTGGCTCACAACCATCTGTACTGAGATCTGATGCCCTCTACTAGCATTCAGGTGTACGTGCAGACAGAGCATTCCTATAAACCATTTTTAAAAGATATATTTATAGCCAGGTGGTGGTGGTGGCACACGCGTTTAATCCCTGCACTTGGGAGGCAGAGCAGGTGGATCTCTGAGTTCGAGACCAGCCTGGTCTACAGAGTGAGTTCCAGGACAGCCAGGACTACATAGAGAATTCTCTCTCTCTGTCTCTCTCTGTCTCTGTCTCTGTCTCTCTGTCTCTCTGACTCTCTCTCTCTCTCTCAAAAGACAACAACTAAACAAACAAAAATGGAAGGAAGGAAGGAAGAAAGGTATTTATTTTATTTTATGTGTATGAGAGTTTTGTCTGCACGTATGTCTGTGCACCATGTGAGTGCAATGCCCTGGGAGGCCAGAAGAGGACGTCAGACCCCCTGGAATGGAAATTATTAACAGTTGTGAGTCACTGTGTGGGTGCTGGGAATCGAACCTAGGTTCTCTGAAGAGAAGCCAGTGCTCTTCATCACAGTGTCATCAATGTGGGTGCAGGGAACAAACTCGGGTCCTTGCCAAGAGTAGCAAGAGATTGTCTCTCCGGCCCCTATAAATGTCTAAGTGTTTCACTGACATACCTATTACACTACCTAGAAAAGCAGTATCTGTTATAAACACTCCTCATGTGGGATGTGGTGGTTTGGTTTGGTTACTGGTTGTGCTGGCCATAGAACGTAAGACTGTACAGGACAGGCATGCGACCGGCCACTGAGCCATGTCACCAGCTGCCTCTGTGTGACGTCTGTCTTCTGCTCCTTTTTCCTGTTAGATATGTACTGTTTGCTGGGTGCGGTGGCTCATAGCTTATGAGTCTAGCATCTGGAAGGCAACAGCAGCTGTTTAAAGCCAGCTTCTGCTACATAAAGGGTTTGAGGCCAGCCAGGCCGGGCCACAGAGGACCTTTTCTCAAACAAACATAAAGAACCACTGAGATAGCTAAGCCAGTGAAGGTGCTTGCCACCAAGCCACAAGACCTGAATCCGGTCCTTGGGACCCACGTGGTGGAAGGGGAGAACCAAGTTATTTATTTATTTTTTTTAATGTATATGAGTGTCCTGCCTGCCTGTATGTATGTGTGCTCCGGGCATGCCAGATGGCTATGGAGATAAGAGAAGGAAGTGGGATCCCACAAACTGTAGTTAAGGGTGGTTTTCAGCTATCATAGGAATGCTGGGAACTGAACCTGGGTCCTCTGGGAGAGCAGCAGTTACTCTTTTTTTTTTTTTCTTTTTTTTTCCGGAGCTGGGGACCGAACCCAGGGCCTTGCGCTTGCTAGGCAAGCGCCCTACCACTGAGCTAAATCCCCAACCCCCGCAGCAGTTACTCTTAACCAGGGAGGCATCTCTGCAGCCCCGAGAACCACCTCTGGCAAGTCACTACTGATCTCCATATCTTGCTCTTGCCTTGTGTGCGCACACACCCGTGCCTTCCCTAAACATCAAACAAATGTTTTGGTAAAGTATTTGGGAGGGCATGATGCCTCATACCTGCAATTCCAGCACTCGGTGGATGTGGAGACGGGAGAGTCGTGAGTTCAAGTGTGTTCAGTGCGGGCTACACAGCAAGACTTTGTCTCAAAAACAGGAAAGGTTCATTGAGCTCTACAACTCAGTTCAGCAATGTCAATAAGTCTACAAACCTCTTTTTTATTGTTTTTTATTTTGTTTTGTTTTGTTTTTTGAGACGGGGCTCTTTATGTAGCCCTGTCTGTCCTGGAACTCGCTCTGTAGACTAGGTTGCCTTGAACTCACAGAGATCTGCCTGTGTCTGCCTTCCAAGTGCTGGGATCAAAGGCTTGGACTACCATGCCTGGCCCTATCAAATTCTTTTTTTTTTTTAAATGGGAGCTGTGGGGAGGTAGAGTCAAAAGGATCAGGTGTTCAGAGTGACCCTTGCCTACACAGAGAGTTCCAACCCAGCCTAGGATATGTGAGCAGCCGCTGTCTTTGTAATTAACAGTGAGGAAAACTGATGCTAATACAGAGGGCTGTTCACCGAAGAACTGTCATGGGCTGAGGACATAGAGTGTTTGCCTCCCATGCACAAAGCCCTGGTTCAATCTCCCAATCCCCAGCTCCATGCAAGCCCGGTGAGGTAGTGCATGCCTGTAATATCACCACTGAGAAGAACGTGTGTTAGAAGCCATTTTCAGTTACATTCGTTTCTAGGCTACCCTGGGATATATGGGGCTGTGTCTCAACAGGAGAAAAATAAAGAGTGTGTGTGTGTAGTTCGGGGGAGATAGCTCAGTGGGGGAAGCATTTGCCATGCAAGCCTGAGGACCTGAGTTTTGATGCTTTGCACCAGGTGTAAAAGCCAAGGGGGCACATACCTGTGACCTTAGCACAACGGGGTAGGGGAGGGAGCACGGAGAGAGTCCCTGAGGCTCTCTGTCCAGCCAGTGTAGCCATCGTTAGAACTCTAGGCTGAGTGAGAAACTATGTCACCAAAACCAGGGGTAACGACAATAGAACAAAACACCTGTGATCAGCTTCTGGCCTCTGCATGAAGTGTGTGTATTCGTGTGCACACATGCACACACACACACACACACACACACACACACACACACACACTGAAGCCACCACCAAGAAAAATCCGTTTAAAGTGGTGGTATTCATTAACTAGGGCCGCCAAATCTGGCGGGCAGGTGAGGGGCGCTGTAGTTTAAACCTCATGGAACTTTGGACTCCCTGGGGTTAAGTGAGCCAAGAGAGGAGTGGCTGGGCTGCAGCAGATGCGGGTGTCTCACCATTTAGAGAGTGTAGGAGGCCCCGTGGCTAGTCTGTTCTGTTATTTCAAATGCACAGCAACTTTTCCCCTTGCTTTGTTCTTATCGGTTTGGGGGGGTTCATTTTTATTACCTCTGGAGTGTGTATGTGTGTCTGTGGGTGTGTACTCACACGTGTGTGTGTGTGTGTGTGTGTGTGTGTGTGTATGGAGATCAAAGGACAACTTTGTGGGGTTCTCTCCTACTATGTAGTGGGTCCTGCGGCTCAAACTCAGGTCGTCGTCAAGTTTCGAGGCAAGAAAGCCCTTTTATCCCTTGAGCCATTTTGTCAATGTCTTATTAAGTTTTTAACTTTATTCTACAAAGTCAAGTTTTGTTATTTCCATATGTATACTTTTGTCATTATATTCTTTGTTCTTATTCATGCCTCCTCTCCCCGTCCCCCCTCCCCGCCACACCTCACACAATCCCCCCTCTCCCCGAGCCAATCCCTTATCTTCTGTTGAGACACTATTTTACTGACAGGCCTAGAACTCACTAGGTAGGGCAAACTGGTTTCAAAATCCCAGCAATCTTGCTTCTGCTTCCTGAGTGCCGGGGATTACAGGCCTGCACCACTAAGCCCAGTTTACGTCTAGGAAAAGCCTTATCTCTGTGAGGGCTTAAAACAAACTGTCACAATGGGAAGGGGACTGCTAGGCCAGGGTTGTGACTCAGGGAGGAGAGAGAGAGAGAGAGAGAGAGAGAGAGAGAGAGAGAGAGAGAGAGAGAGAGAGAACACACACACACACACACACACACACACACACACACACGCACACATGCACACACACATGCACACATGCACACACATGGGGGATGCGGTGGGGAGATTGCAGCTGGGGAATCAGGGTGGAGGGGTGGGGGTGGTCAATCCTGAGCACCTAATAAATCGGGGCGGGGGGGGGATGGTACATGTCTATAACCCTGGCATTCAGGCCTTGGAGGCAGGGGATCACATGTTCAAGGTCATACTCAACTGTATAAAAATAATCGACGTTTGTTTGGGCTAGAAAAAGGGAGACTGCGTACGCACAGCTATTGGCCTGTCAGTGTAGACCGTCTGATTGCTGTGGGCTGGCACCAGGTGACGGTTAGCCCTGCAAGTGTGAAGTCAGCGAAGGGCCCCACGGTTTGGTTTGTTTTCATTTTTTCGGATTATTCAATTTTGTCTTACGTGCAAGAGTGTTTTGCCTGCTTGCACATCTATGCACCACGTGGGTGCCAGGTGCCCACAGAAGTCCAAAGAGGGCATTGGATCCTGGGGAACTGAAGTTAAGGGCGGTTGTGAACCAGCATGTAGGTGCTAGGAACCGAAGCCACTGGCATCCTCAGTGGAAAGCAACACGTGCCCTTCACTCCTCAGCCCTCTCTCCAACGCCTTTAAAATTTTTCGTAATTATATTTTTTATTTATGTATTTATTGCGTTAGGTGGGAACCAGTATATGCTGCAGTGTTCCGTGGAGGTCAGATGACAGACGACTTCTGGGAATCAGTTTTCTCCTTTCATTATGGTTATCTTGGAATTCAAACCCAAGCTGTCTGCTTAGGCAGCTGGTACTTTTACCACAGAGCCATCCTTCTGTCCCTTCAAGTGCCCTACCACTGAGGGCACTTGATTTGTTTGGGACAAGCATTGACTCTGTGATAATGCGAGGTCTCACCTGCAGCAGACAGCTGAGCGACTTGGTGCTGGCTGCAGAGTTTCTGGTGGTCTGAGAGGGGAAGGAATGACCTCATACACACAGGATAAATGGAGGGTGCTTCCTGACCAGGGGAGTAAAGATCTCGGGCGTCACTTGCATGGAAAAGGGAAATCACGGGATTTTCACCATCTGTGTGTGTGTGTGTGTGTGTGTGTGTGTGTGTGTGTGTGTGTGTAATGTAGTCCAGTCTGCAACTTGGTCCCACTTTCCTTCCAAGTTAAAGGGAGTATGACCACACTGGGTCTATGGAACTCGGAGCTTTCTGGGTACTAGAGAAGCTGTTTTCCAAACTCTCTCCTGATAGCAGTAGAGAGGCCAGCCCAGGAGTCATTCTTATTGATACACTGTGGTCTTCTGTTTGAGGCGGAGTCTGGTGGGTTCTTTCATCTTTTCAGCGGGGTCTCATCCACAGCACCTTCCTTTATGCCTTCTCACCTCATCCAGCTTCTCGTCTGTCTCTCCACTACTGAGGCGTTCATACTCTCTGCATACTAATGAATCACTTATCCCACTAAATGTAAAAATTTTAAGCAATCAAAGGCTTAAAGAGGGCCGATGATGGTGGCTCCTAGGGTGAGAACAAGCCACGACTCAGAAAGACTGGGGGACCTGGATGCAGACGGATAGCTGTAAAAAAAAAAAGGGGGGGTGTCTGTGGATAAGAGAAGGGGAGCCTGAGTCTGCATAGGGAAGAAGGAGGGGACTCCCAGATCTAGCCGGTCAGCCTGGCTCCAGCCAAGCCGGCTGTTTCCTGCCCTGGCTGACCCCCCACCCCGGAGCGGGACCCAGGCAGGGCAGTGAGGAAGGGCAGGGGGTGGGGAGCACTACTTGCGGCAGGAAGATAAGTGCACAGGGACAAGAGGTCATCACAGGTCTCCCGCGTCCTCTGGGGGCGGGTATGCTTAGGGTATTTGGCAGACTCCCAGGTGCCCCAGACTCCTACCTCAGAGTTTCCAGACCCTGTACTAATTACCTTAAATTAAAGTCTCCTTACTGCAGCCCTTAAGGGACCGACTTAGGTAGCAGTACCTCTCTCATCCAACCACCCAGCGCCGGGCACTATCGGAGACCTGATGTAGATGGGAAACCATCTCTCCTGGACCCTCCCCTCAAACTAATGGATGAGAAGGGGTGTTAGCAAATGAAAGGAAGGGCCCTCCCTGTCATCCCGAGGGCCCCTAAGAGCCAGACAGGAAACAGCCTCAGGAAAGAGCCACAGTGGTCCCTACCCGCCCCCGCCCCCCCCATCCCGCCCTGGAGGTCAAGGCTGCAGGCAGTGGGGAAGTGTCCCCCTCCTTTAAAAAAATGGAATGAGGTGTTATGGAGATCCCTCACCCTCTATGACACGCCTGCCTTTTATTTACACCTTCTATACTTCTTTGGGTTTCAAACCACTTTTTCCAGCGTTGGGTTGCTCGCACAGTGTGTCTCCAGTACTTAACATGCACGCTAGGATTGTGAGAGTGCTCGCTCCGGAAGATATCCGAGCTGGGATTGTTGCTTGGGGTCCGGAGGTCCGTTGGGAAACTCTCCGTACCCAAACGCAAAGTTTTAACCTTCTCCTCCTAAATGCAATCCCCTGCTCCAACTAGGTGGCAGGGGGCGCATCCAGATGTGGAATCTCAGGTCCCGCTGCAAGGTCAGAGCAGGCTTTGTGTGTGTTGTGTGCGCATTTACGCACACATCTATGAGGCCTGCTAGGTTCAAGCCAGTCCCGAGGGTTCCTGGGCTTCTGCCCCAACATGCACAATCAAAGGTAGTAGGTATGGGACACCCAGCACCCCTGGACAGTCCCTAAGTTCCACACAGGCCGCCCCTCCCCCTCTTGCAAACTTTCTCCTAACTTCCCGACAAGCACTGTTCGGTCGCCCCCCTCATGAATTATTCAGCAGCATAGGAGCCAATCAGCTCCCCTGCCCACCCTCCTCCCAGAGAAGCCCGGGCTCCAGGGTGTTGGAAGATGGGGCGGGGGTAGAGGGGGGGGGGACTCTGACACGGGACTGTCTCCGCCTCCTATGCGCCCCTCCCTCCTAGGCCAGGCGCCGCCCGACTCAGTCTCAACTCGGCCCAGCCCTGGCCCAGCCTGTCTCCCTCCCTCTTGTTCGGTCCCCACTTTGGCTCCTACCCGCTTTGACCGCGACCGGCGCACTCAGCTTGGCGGCGCGAGAGCCACCTACCACTCCAGGGAGCGAGCAAGATCGCGAGCAATCGGCCTACCCCAGCCAGCCAGGGCGGGACCTCCGAAGCCCCGAAGGGACCCCTAACTCTCAGCCACGTCCGGATCTCCGCCCGCCCAGCGACGGCCACTGCCAGGACGTCCCCCCTTAAGGCTGGCCTCCCCGCGCGCGCGCGCTGCGGCGGGGACGTGGGGGCCGCACCTGAGCGCGGGTGCCCGGCGCGCCCGCATGGGCCATCGCTGAGAGGCCCCCGACGGAAAGTCCCAGCTGCAGAGTCGGTGTGCACCCGCCCAGGGGAGGGTCAGACCTGGGGGGGCCAGGGCCCCCCAAACTCGGATCGTATTCAGCCAAAGTGAGGCGGCGCCATGGAGCTGAGAGCGCTGCTGTGCTGGGCTTCCCTCGCCACTGCTTTAGAAGGTGAGTTTCCTTGGAGGTGCCCCCTGTTCTTGGGGTCCCTAAAGTTGTGCCTTAGAGTGTAGAAGCTGTTCTTTCTCTCTCCCAACTCCGGCACCCCTTAACCACTTCGGACCAATAGCACTAGAACGGGAGGGGGCGGGGAGGAGGCGGCCTGGCGGGGAGTGGGGTTTTTCTTTTGTTTGGGAAAGAGATGGAGTCGAGAGCTCAGACCCGGGACCTTCCCCTTACCCAGCCTTCTAAACTCTCTATCCTGATGCCAAAGGCCCTTGACAGCCTTCCTTTTCCTGTCCACCCTAATGTTCAGAACTATCCCCCAAAGTTTTTATCCCCCCCTCCACCTCTGGCTAAACTCCAGGGGAAAGTTCCTGAAGGGGCACTGGCAGTCGAGGCAGACCCCAACTAGGCCAGGCCGTAAAGCGACCCCCACCGTCACTTCTCTAGCATTCACACCTGGACTCACACCTCAACCCCACACCTCAGTCAGGATGGCCCCATCTCCTGCCTCACTCATAAACTCCCAAATGGCTGGCCAGCCTACTGACCTCGTGCGTGCATGCGTGCGGACTCTCTTTTCTTGCTTTTCTTAAGGCTGTACCCCAGCCTTTTAAATGTCACTTAGACCTCAACTTTCCCCAAGGCTGTGGCTTTCTTCCAACCACGCAAGCCCACAGAAACTGCCTAACACCGGCCTGAGTCGCCCTAATTCACCCCAGCTGGCCACCTCCTGGCCCGCCTCAGATTTCTGTGTGTGTGTGTGTGTGTGTGTGTGTGTGTTTTCCTTCTGTATTCCTCTCCAAATGCCTCTTCAGATCTGTGAGCCCCTAGCTCCACAGTCCCTCTTGGGGCTGCACAGGACTCGTAACTCCCCTTCTCTGCTTCCCTAATCTCTTTTCAATGAATTCGGCTCCCCCACAACCTCCCTTGCTGCTTAGAATCAAAGGCGTATCTGGGGAGTGGGTCATGCATGGGAGGGGGGCGTCGCTTGCTGAAGCGTTGGAAGGAATCAAAGGAGTTTGGAAAATCCTGCTCGCACTAGTCTGGGCAGTGCTGTTCTGGGCTGATCAAAGTGTGGGAATGGGGTGGGGGTGAGGAAAGGCCTTGGGCTCCTGGAGAGGAGGAAGTCAAATGGGCAGAGAACCCATGAAGTGTGTTTGGAGGGAAAGACAGATGCCAACAGGAAATGCCCCTCCTCACGTGTGTTACCTGGACGGTTCTCAAGCCCCTCCCTACAGCTGTGCCAAGGGCATTTATTTTACTGTCGTTTGCTCCCCCCCCCCCCCGCAAAAAAGCAAATTCTTGTTTCCCTATTTTTACAGGTGACAAAGTGAAGCTTTAGAGATGTTAATTAGTTTATCCAAGGCCATGTGCCCTAAAGAAGGTGTAAACTGAGAGGGGGGGAGGGGGAAGGGGAGGGGAGGTCAACCCGGAAATGGAGCCCTGGAGGGCTGGAGGTGAGAGAGGTGGGCCTGGGAACTGGTGGACCGAAGTGAGCTGGAGGCCAACAGGTGTGATCTAGGTGCAGGGAAAGTGAGTCTGAGTTCAGCTGAGCAGGCTGAAGAGCTGCCTGTGTGTAAGCACAGACAGTGTGTAAATTGGAGACAGGAAAACGCTATCCAGGCTGGAACAATGGAGGGTGGGGACGGCAGCCTCTATCCACCCCCTTCCCAGAACCCTGGGCATCCTGTCCCCAATGTGCTCTGCGGTCTCCTGCCACCCAGGAGAGGGGCCCCTAGGCTTTGCCTTCAGCTGGTCAGGTTCCTGCCTGCCCCCTACACCCAGAGACATCACTGGGAACTTTGAGGTGATGCCTCCCTCATCCACCCTGTCTCTCAGCACGCACTCCGGCACTCCTCTCAAAGCGCCAAAGGGGAGGGCGGGACCGGGTCCCAGGTGTTCTGCTGGCTCCCCTGGAGGCCCACTCTCAACACCCATGTGGTTCCCAGACTCCTGCTCCCTCCCGGGTTGCCCTATCCTCACCAGGGGATTCCCCAATTCTCCCCCACCCCCACCTCACCCCTTGTATTGCCAGAGGTCTCTGCACTTCTCCTAATCCCTTTCTGGGTCAGCACCATGTCTATTCCCCTCAAATGATCCCAGAGCCCTGCCAGGTGTGTTCACGCACAGCCCCCCCACCCCTAAAACCTCCTCCTTTCTTTCTCCTAACCAAGTCCAGATGTGGCGAGGCCTCGCCAGACCTGCGAGGCGGGAACCCAAGAGTCCAGGATTCCAGAACTTACTTCTCTGGTGGTAGCGAGTGGGGGAGGTGCTCTGCCTAGGGCGAGGGCTTCACCTTGAAGGATTGGGGTGTCTGGTGTGAAAAGGGGGCAGGGACTGGGATGAGGAATAGAGTTGGGATGGAAGCCAATTTTGGCACTTAGGAAAGGGAGGGAGTGTGGAGCCTAAGACAGGCCTATAGGAAACCTTAGCTTCTTCCCAAGGGGCAAGGCCAGGACCAGGGGTTTGTCCTGTTTTTTGTTTCTAGACAAGATCTCATGTAATTCAGTCTAGGGACAAACTCACTATGTGGTAGGGTCTGGTCTTGAACTCTTCATCTTTCTGTCTCCACCTCCCAAGCGCTGGCGGGATCACAGGGATGTGCTACCAGGCCCAGAACTTTCTTTCTTTTCTTTTGAGATGCTGGGGGTGAAGCCTAGAAACTGACCACACAGAGCAAGCACCGTAGCTGAGGCATGCCCTGCCTTCCCTGACCCTCTCTCTGGCAAATGCCGAGATTCAGCCCAAGAGCGACCTTCTTCGGGCTTCCTGAGTTGTGTGCACTTTTTAACTTCCAGCATGGGTTTCCCTCATTTTTCTGATTACAGCCCCTTCCGGGGAAAACTAGAAGCTGTCCAGTGCCCAACATCTGCTGATGGTGGAGATGGCACTGGGGACAGGGCAGTGGGCAGGTGAACGGGTTCATCAGGGAATGCTACCTCCAAGCCTGAAGACATGCTTTAGGTTTTTACACACGCACACACACACACACACACACACATACACAGACACAGTACACACACACACATACTGTACACACACATACACACACATACACAGACACCGTACACACACACACACACACACAGACACTGTACACACACACACACACTTTAGGTTTTTACACACTCACACACACACACACACGCACACACACACACACATGCACACAGAGATACCGTGTATACACACACACACATACACACACCCACGCACAGAGATACCGTACACACACACACAGACACACAGACACACACACACACAGAGATACTGTACACACACACACACACGCACGCACACACACAGAGATACCATACACACACAGACACTGTACACACACACATACACAGACACAGTACACACACACATACTGTACACACACATACACACACATACACAGACACTGTACACACACACAGATACTGTACACACACAGACATACACACATGATTTCCTTTATGTGAGGTGGGAGACAAAGAGGAAGAGTTATCTTGTGGGTCACACTCAGAACACGTGAGGGTTGGCTCTCTCCTCCCACCATGTGGGTCCTGAGGATGAAACTCAGGTCTGCAGGCTTGGCGGCTAGTGTGATTATCTCTTTGGCCCAAGAGAATAGTTTGCTGCCTCCGGGAACTAGAACGACAACCCACTCGCTCTCATTCCCGTGTGTTCCCAGCAACCTGTTGGCCCTACCTCTCACGCACCTCCCCCAAGGGCTGACTTTGTCTCTCTGTCTTAGAGACCCTGCTGAACACAAAACTGGAGACGGCGGATCTGAAATGGGTGACTTACCCTCAGGCAGAGGGCCAGGTAAGAGCTGGACGGGAGCTGAGGCAGGAGGTTGCACAGAAACACTTCGAGATACTTGTCTCCTGTAGCCCCTCTGACCCTAACTAGAGGCCCTGACTGACAGCTTCCCGTCTCTGCACAGTGGGAGGAGCTAAGCGGCCTGGATGAGGAACAGCACAGCGTGCGCACCTATGAGGTGTGCGACATGAAGCGTCCAGGGGGCCAGGCACACTGGCTGCGCACTGGCTGGGTCCCACGGCGAGGTGCTGTCCACGTGTATGCCACGATACGCTTCACCATGATGGAATGCCTGTCCCTGCCGAGGGCCAGTCGCTCCTGCAAGGAGACATTCACCGTCTTCTATTATGAGAGCGAAGCCGATACTGCCACGGCCCACACGCCGGCCTGGATGGAGAACCCCTACATCAAGGTACCACAGTGGGGCTCATCAGCCTCTCTTGGGCCTTTGGCGGATGGACGGGGCTACAAGCAGTTAAGTCTAGGGAAGAAAGTGCTGGAGTTGTTGTGGATAGAAGGGAAGAGTACAGGTGAACTGCCTCTCCTGTGTAGGGAGGTCCAACTCAAGCTGCTTTCACGACATCACGCGCGACATCTCGGCAGACCTGCCCGCGGACCTGCTCACTTCTGGGCCCTTCTGTACTCATTTGCATGTCTGTCAATATTGGGTCCTCCCACACGCCCGGATCTGGATATCGCCTGCTACTTCTTACTTCTTTCCGGTTCCTCCACACAAAGCTCGCACCTGTGCTTTCTTTGTTCTTGAGACAGGGTCTTGTGTAGCCTAGGCTAGCCTCGAATTCGCTGCACAACCAAGGCCGGCCTTGATCCTCTTGCCTCTACCTCCTGAGTGGTGGGTGCCATTGTACTTGGCTCGTGGCTGTCTTTTTATTCATTTCTTTGTTGTATTTTGAGACAAAGTCTACCTCTGTAGCCCTGGCTGTCCTGGAACTCAATCACAGAGATCCACCAGCCTCTGTCTCCCGAGCACTGGGATTAAAGGTGTGCAGCACCATGCCTTTCTTATTTCTCTACTTCTTTGATTTATTTTATGTGCATGAGTGTTTTGTTCCAGTATATGGAGTCACTGATAGTCATAAGGAATGTCACATAGGTTCTGGGAATCGAACCCGTGTCCTCTGTAAGATCAAGTGCTCTTAACTGTTGAGCCATTGCTCCAGCCCTGTCTTTTAAATTCCAGTTTCCAGCACCAGCCACACCTTGCCTCCCTAAAAGTTGAGCTATGGCTGTGCTGCCCAGATTGGCTTTGAAACTACTGAACTCAAAGTAATCCTTGGATTTAGCTCCTCCATTTTGTTAACCCATAAAGGGGACCAAAACCTGGACTTTGAGGACAGTCGGAACCCTGAGCTAGCCTGAAACACCTGATTCTCCTGCCTCCACCTCCCGAGTGTTGGGATTACAGTTATATAACATCATACCTGACATCTTTATGTGTGCATGTGTGCATATGTATATATGTATACATATATGTGTATGTATGTATGTAGTATGTATTGTGTGCATGCATGACTATGCCACAGTGATAGCCTGGAGGTCAGTCAGAGACAACTCTCAGGAGTTGGTTCTCGTTCTCTCCTCTCACTTGGGTTCCAGGCATAGAACTCAGATTCTTCCCCTTAGTGGCAAGCACTCTTTACCTCCCTGGCCATCTTACCAGCCCCGGTTTTTGTTCCTCTGTACGAGGAGTATGTGCTCTTGAGTGCTGACTATCCCTCCAACCTTTGTGGGTTTTCTTTGTCTTTTATTCCTTCCTTCTGATTTGTTTTTGTTAACTTTCTCTTTCTTTTTTCCTTCCTTTCTTCCTTCCTTCCTTTCTTTCTTTCTTTCTTTCTTTCCTCTCTCACTATGTAGATCAAGTTAGCCTTGAACTCAGATCTGTCTGCCTGCCTCTTGATTGCTGGGTCAAAGGCATGTGCCACCATGGTCAGGTTTTTGTTCACATATATATCTTAAAACTTACTTGTTTTTATTTTCTGTGTCTGAATGCTTGCCTGCATATGTGTGTGTGTCTGTGCACCATGTTCGTGCCTGATGCCCAGAGAGGCTAGAAGAGGACATCAGAGCTCCTGGAACTGGAGTTATATAGACAGTTGTGAGCTACTGTGTGGGTGCTGGGAATTGAACCCTGGGCCTCTGCAAGAATAGCCAATGCCTTTAGCTGCTGCGCCATCTCTCTAGGCCGTGTTTGGTTTTTGAGATCTCACATACAGCTCAGGCTGACTTCAAATTCTCTTATGTAGCCAGGGGTGACCATAAACTCCTGTTCCTCCTGCCCCTGCATCCTCAGTGCTGAGATTACAGGTGTGTGTTAGAGATGAGCCCAGGGCCTCATGAACCAACTTACGTACTTCCCCACCCCTAAAAGATGATCTTTATTTTTACAAATCTTCACCCAGAACGAGTCATTGACTTCCCATGGAGTGCCAGCATCTGAGGTGAGAATCTTAGGCTCCAGAGTGGGCGGCCGCCCTGGCTCCTGCCCCACACAGTGATCGATCTGTCCGTGATTCTTTCGTTTCTCTGTGCCTCTGAGGTCATGCGCAGGTATCTACGAATGAATATTCCCAGACCAGATGAATCATTGGGGAACTGAGGCAGGACAAAGTGGAAGAAGTGTAGCCCAGCAAGCTTTAGTGGAAGGCAGATGTGTGCAGAGACGTGCAGACGCGTGTTGGTCGTGCTGGGCCAGTTGCTCAGTTGTGCCGCTCAGCAGTCACAAGGCTGGGGCCAGACTCGAAGCATTGCCTAAATAAGTAGAGGGGTGCCTGCCTGTCATCCCAGCACTTGAGAGGTGGAGGCAGGGGGATCTCTCTGAGTTCAAGGCCAGCCTGGTCTATAGAGTGTGTTCCAGGACAGCCAAGACTACACAGAGAAACCCTGTCTTGGAAAAACCTTGGTTACATAGCAAGTTTGAGTCCAGCTTGGACTACAGAAGACTGCATATTTGTGTGTGTGTGTGTGTGTATGTGTGTGTGTGTGTGTGTGTAAATATATGTACATACATATACATGTGCATATATGTATATATGAATATATTGTATATGTGTATATATGTATGTGTATACACATATATGAAATACACACATGAATATATATTGCATGTGAATACATAATATTTATATATATACACACATATGCACATATTGTATATAAATTATACATATACATGTATATGTATATATACATTTTATATACATGTATGTATATACACATATATGTATTTGTATGTATATTTTCTATATTCTACATATGCATTTTATATATAGTCTTTATATTTTTTAAGAGATTTATTTATTATATATAAGTACACTTGTAGCTGTCTTCAGACACGCCAGAAGAAGGCATCAGATCTCATTATAGATGGTTGTGAGCCACCATGTGGTTGCTGGGAATTGAACTCAGGACCTCTGGAAGAGCAGTCAGTGTTCTTAATCACTGAACCATCTCTCCAGCCCCCTCTATATTCTCTCTATACATACACATACACACACACACACACACACACACACACACACACACGAAATACACATCATGTATTGGAGGGTAGAAGGAAGGCTCTCCACAGGAGGTGAGACAGACGGTTGAAGGGATCTGTGAAGAAGGTAGTCCACCAGAGATCCCAGAGGACCTGGGACGGTGGTGATAAACCTGGGTTCTCCTGGCAGGTGGACACGGTGGCCGCGGAACATCTGACTCGGAAGCGCCCTGGAGCTGAAGCAACAGGGAAAGTTAACATCAAGACGCTGCGCCTGGGTCCTCTCAGCAAAGCCGGCTTCTACCTGGCTTTCCAGGACCAAGGAGCCTGCATGGCCCTGCTCTCCTTACATCTCTTTTATAAGAAGTGCTCCCGGCTGGTCACGAACTTGACCTACTTCCCTGAGACGGTGCCTCGGGAGCTCGTGGTGCCAGTGGCAGGTAGCTGCGTGGCCAATGCCGTCCCTACGGCCAGCCCCAGCCCCAGCCTCTACTGCAGGGAAGATGGTCAGTGGGCTGAGCAGCAGGTCACGGGCTGCAGCTGCGCGCCAGGGTACGAGGCGGCGGAAGGGAACAAAGTGTGCAGAGGTGAGAACGGGAGTACCCACCCACTGTCTCAGGTGGGGCCAGCGCGCGTGTCCTCCTGCTCTCATCCCTTAGGATTTGGGGCTACCCCCTCTCCCGATTTTATCTTAGTACAGTAGAAAGTAATGTTTAGATTTCTGTTAATTCATTGGTAGTAGGCTCTTGACGCCAGAGCACAACAGTCGGAAGTCCATTCTCTTTCACCAAGTGGATCCCGGGGGCCAGACTCGTGGGCACCTCTATCTAGCCTTTGAAGCGTCCTACTTTAAGCGATTGTCACTGAGCAGCAGCTGGGATACTTTATTTGTTGTAAATGTCCTCTCATTTGCTGATGTGAATGGGATCTCTGTCCCTGGAATGCTTTGGCAGCGCTCATTGAACCACGATCTGTAGGAGCAGAGCTACATCTTCCGCCCCCCCCCCCGCGCCCTCCCCCCTCCCCTGTGGGGTGATTTGGTTTGGGTTTTGGGTTTTGTTGTTCCATATTCATTATTATCTTTTAAATGCAGGTGCCCGTGATTCAAACTCAGAGCTTTGCATTTGTATTTTCATTTGTTTGTTTTGTTTAGAGATTTGCTTGTTTTGTGTGTATGTTCCTTAGGGGGCGTGGCTTGTGCTGTCTATTCTCCCCCCCCCCAATCCCCCAGTGTGGTCAGAGGTCAGCTCGCAGGCGTTTAGTCAAGTCACTAGACCTGGTGGCGAGTACTTTTACCCCTTGAACCAGCTTGCCGTCCCGTAAATGACTTCATTTTCACAAATGTCCACCTAAAATTAGCCAGTCGTTACTTTTGGAATGTTGGCAACATCCGTGCGTTTGGATTGGGGTCTGAGGATTTACATACCATCCTAAACACAGGACTTTGCAAAGTCCATTCTGGGTGATGCAGCAAGCTAAAACATTGTCTTTGCTGGTGACTTCCGTGCTGCCGAGGTCCTAAGGCCTTCCGTGTATCTCCTGGTATTTTGTTTGTGGTTTTTGTTTTTGTACTGGGATTAGGTCTGGATTTATAGCACAGGCTGCTTTCCAGCTCGTGGATCCTCCCTCTCAACTCAGCCTCCTGAGCTTGTTGCTGTGACTGGCTTGTCTCTTCTTTGGGTGTTTGTTGTTGTTGGTTTGTTTTTTGTTTTTGTAATTGAAAAGGATTTATATTTCAAATGGTTTGTATATGTGAGGTCATGTGTCCTTGAGACATTGTATCTCCCCTGGGGCTGGAATTGCAGGCTGCTGCTGCTGCCAGCCATCCAATATAGGTGCTCGGAGCTGAACTCTGGTCCTCTGCAAGAGGGGCTCCTAACCTCTGAGCCATCTCTCCAGCCCTTATTTTTGTTTCTGAGACAGTCTCACTATGTAGCTCAGGCTGGCCTTGAACTTGCCTCTGGCTTCCAAGGGCTGTCTGTAATTACAGGATGGGAAAATGTCTGACTTCTACACTCACGCGGGCTTTCTTAATGCTTCACACGTCATATGTTAGCTATCTTGCATTTTTTGAAGTAATTCTATATATTTGGCAGCATGCATTTAAAATTAATCTGATGGCTGAGAATGTGATAGAGAGCTTGTCTAGGGTGCACAGAGCCCTGGGGCTCCATCCTCTCCACCTTGTAAATTGGATGTGATGGTGCACAGCTGTAAACCCAGCACCTGGGAGGCGGAGACAGATAAATCACAAGTACAAGGTTATACCTGGCGATATGTGGAATTTGAGGTCAGGATATATCAGATGCAGTCTATAAGTCTATTAATAAAATAGTATGAGAGGGTCTCACCAGACTGCCACGGTCAGGGTTAAGCAGAGTGAGGGATGACCCCCTCTTTTTTTTTTTTTTTAAGACTTATTTATTTATTTAATATATATGAGTACACTGTAGCTGTCTTCAGACACACCAGAAGAGGACATCAGATCTCATTACAGATGGTTGTGAGCCACCATGTGGGTGCTGGGATTTGAACTCAGGACCTCTGGGAGAGCAGTCAGTGCTCTTAGTCGCTGAGCCATCTCTCCAGCCCCTACCCCCTCTTTCCTGGCCAGACTCTCACTCATTCCTGAGCTCTGCATGCAGGTTTTGGTTTTGTTTCAGAGTTGGAAGATTCTTTTTAAAGTTTAAATTTGTTTAAGCTTTATGTGTGTGTGTTTCCTGCATGTAGTGTATATGTCTGTGCGCTCTGTTTGTGCCTGAGGTCAGAAGGGGCCACTGGATCCCCTGGACGATGTTCGTAAGGCACTTCCTGGTCTGGGAACTGAACCCAGGTCCTCTGGAGGAGCAGCCAGTGCTCTTAGGCACTGAGCCATCTTCCTGGTCTTCAGTTCTGTTCTGTTTTGATAGACGTCTTTGTTCTCTCCCTCAGCCTGTGGCCAGGGGACCTTCAAGCCCCAAATAGGAGAAGAGCCCTGCCTGCCATGCCCAGCCAACAGCCACTCTAATAACATTGGGTCTGCTGTCTGCCTGTGTCGGATTGGGTATTACCGGGCCCGCTCGGATCCCCGCAGTTCGCCTTGTACCAGTAAGCTTCCATTGTCCACGGGTGAAGGACATCTGATGTTACCCTGCGTGTAGCTCATTGGGGAGAGAGTGTGGACTCTCTGCCTGGTCCCTGATACAGTTTTCTGTTGCCAGTGGTAAAGCCCCATGATAAGAAACAAGGGAGGAAGGAGTTTATTTTAGCGTAACTCCAGGATGTAGTCCATTGGCACGGGGAAGTCAAGGCAGGAACAGCCAGTCGTATCACACCCAGAGTCAAGAGCAGAGAGAAAGGAATGTACCCACGTTTGCTTGATTGTTTGCTTGCTTGTGCTCAGCCTGATTTCTCTCTTCTCACAAAGTTCGGGACCTACTTTGTAGGGAATGGTGCCACCCACAGTGGGCTGGGTCCTCCCATATCACTTACTTAAACAAGAGAATCCCGCACATACACACCCATAGGCCATACTTAACACACCCATACGTAACATAGACAGTATCTTGTCAAGACTTTCTCCAAGTGATTTTAGGTTGTGTCAAGTTGCTGGAGACAGCCCTTATGCTTCCCAGCTTTAACCTTACCTCTAACACCTCAGAAGATTAGTGTGACTGTCCTTTAGGGTCGTCCCCTCCTACGCTCTACCTGATTCTCTTTTCCCACAGCCCCACCCTCTGCTCCAAGAAGCGTAGTTCACCATCTGAATGGTTCCTCCCTGCGCCTGGAGTGGAGTGCCCCCCTTGAGTCTGGAGGCCGAGAGGACCTCACTTATGCTGTACGCTGCCGAGAATGCCGTCCTGGGGGTTCCTGCTTGCCCTGTGGTGGCGACCTGACCTTCGACCCCGGTCCTCGAGACCTGGTTGAGCCCTGGGTGGCAATCCGAGGGCTGCGTCCTGATGTCACCTATACCTTTGAGGTTGCTGCTTTGAATGGTGTGTCTACCTTAGCCACCGGACCACCTCCTTTTGAGCCTGTCAATGTCACCACTGACCGTGAAGGTAAGACTAGGGGACAAATGGGGAAGGTGTTGATGAACTGCCTGCTGAGCATGTGGAAGACCCTAGTTAGAACTGCAGTGCCACATAAATCAACACTTGGGGAGTGGAAGCAGGGAAATCAGGAGTTCAAGGTTATCCTCAGCTAGTACGTGACACCCATCGGCAGAAAGTAATGATTTTTAAAGGTATAGAGGGGACAGTGGGACCAAAGTATATTATGTGTTCATATGGGAATGGCATAGCTAAGCCTTCTGCACAGTTACTGTGCTCTAATAAACTTTAAAAGATGGAGAAAGGGGGGTTGGGGATTTAGCTCAGTGGTAGAGCGCTTGCCTAGCAAGCGCAAGGCCCTGGGTTCGGTCCCCAGCTCTGAAAAAAAGAAAAAAGAAAAAAAAAAAAGATGGAGAAAGGGGGGCTCAACGTACTTATAATCATAGTCCCAGTATTTGGGAATCGGAGGCAGAAAGTTCCAAAGTTCAAGGCCAGCCTGAGCTACTACTCGAGACTCTGCCTCACAGAGAGAAAGGAGGTCTTAGTTACTGACTCTGCCGCCTGTGCTCTGGGATTACAAGTGACTGAGATGTCTGCCCAGCATCTACCTGGGTGCTGGAGGTCCAAATGCCTGTGCATTTGCTTACTGGGCCACGTCCCAGACCCGGACTGGTTCTTGTCCTTTTTCCTCTTTTTGAGACAGCAGCTTGCCGTGTAGCTCAGGCTAGCTTCAAACTCAGCGTTCTCTTGTCTCCACCTCCAGCGTGCTCAAAGGGAATTATTTTTTCAAAGATGAATTAATTTATACGTGTCTGTGCGCCTGCATGCGTTTGTATGAACAATACGTGTGGAGGTGCCCAGGGAGGCCAAAAGAGGGTATTGGATCCTCCGGAACCACAGTTACAGGCTGTGGTGAGCTACCGGGTGTTGGTGCTGGGACCAGACCTGGGTCCTCTGCAAGAGCAGTAAGTGCTCTTAACCACGGAGCCATCCCCAGCTCCTCAGGATGGATTAATTCATGGAGGTGTAGCCCTGGAGGAGGAATTAGGAAAGCAAGCCCCTAGGGTTTGTGGTCTGGCCCAGTGGTAGATAGAGCGTGTGCCTCACACATGTAGGGCCCTGACCGCCTCCCCAGCACTGCGGGGATGCGAGTAGGGCAAGAATTGGAAACTGTTAATTGCTAGACTTTGCAGCAGGGCGCACTGGGTTTCTCTCTCCGGCAGTGCCTCCCGCGGTGTCCGACATCCGAGTCACTCGGTCCTCACCCAGCAGCTTGATCCTGTCATGGGCTATCCCCAGAGCACCCAGTGGAGCCGTGCTGGACTACGAGGTCAAGTATCACGAGAAGGTAAGACTCTGTTCCAGGCTCTGTCCCAGGTAGGGGGTCTGGTGGGCATTGAACCAGAGCTGGGATACCAGGTTTTGAAGACATCCGGTGAGCAGTGCAGTTCCAGGCCTAACTCTACAACCACAGGCCAGCCCTCAGGCTTCTCTAAGCCTCAGTGACTGTTATCTGTAAAATAGTTATAAAATATATATAAGTTAAGAGGTGTAATAAACAGTTATCTGTAAAATAGTTATAAAATATATACAAGTAAAGAGATGTAATAAACAAATATATAAACAATAAATAAATAAATGTATAAATATAAAATTTTATTTTAAATAAAATATATATATATAAAATATAGTTATATACCAGGCACATAGAACCACTGTAAAGGGTTGTCAGAATGATTCAGTGGTAAAGCACCTGCCTAGAATCCCCCAGTGAGGGCCTGGGGGCGTGGCTCAGTGGTAGAGCTCCTGCCTAGAATCCCCCAGTGAGGGGCTGGGGGCGTGGCTCTGTGATGGACTGCTTGCTTGGCATGGAGATGCTTTAGGTTTGAGTTCTAGCATCCCCAAAGAGAAAACTAGCAGGATTAAATGATGCCACGCGGTAGGATGAAGTGGGAGTGAGTGGGGGTGGGGGAGGCAGCAGAGAAGGGGGACTATCTTACAGCCGATTCCTTCCTCCTCCTGTACAGGGCGCAGAGGGCCCTAGCAGTGTACGTTTCCTGAAGACATCAGAAAACCGAGCTGAGCTCCGGGGGCTGAAGCGGGGAGCCAGCTACCTGGTCCAGGTCCGTGCACGGTCCGAGGCCGGCTATGGTCCCTTTGGCCAAGAGCATCACAGTCAGACTCAACTGGATGGTGAGTTTGGGGTTTCCGGTGGAGGTGGGGAGGGTTGTCCCACACCAAGGACGACTTTCTTCAGTACTGCAAAGTCAGGTGCCTCGCTTTTATCCTTCATTGATAAGCCCTGGCCCGCAGAGACAGCCTAGAGCCTAGAATAGAGAAATTAAATCCACGCTCTGTCTGTGAAGCCTACTGGGTTCTTCATCCTTAGCGGCAGGTGACCTATGAGTTCCTTTTCCCTCCAATAAGATGAGGAAAACCATCTGCCCTCTCTCACAGAGTTCGGAGGTGAAGCGCTTTTTGTTTTGTTTGTTTTCCTTTGTTTGGTTTTTCTGAGACAGGGTTTTTCTGTGTAGCCCTTGCTGTTCTTGAACTTGCTCTGTAGATCAGGCTGGCCCCAAAATCACAGAGATTTGCCTACCTTCTGCCTCTCAAATGCTGGATGGAATTAAAGGATGCGTCAGCGCTGCCCGGCTTAACTCTGTAAAATTTTAAACAGCCCCATGGTTTTTTGAGACAAGGCCTTGCTAAGTAGCCTCAGAGATGTTCTAGAACTTGCAAGGCTGGACTCAAAGTTGCAGCAATCCTCCTGCCTCTGCCTTGCAAGGGCTGGGGATTACAGGAGTACCCCACCATACTCGGCCTCTTTCTTTTTTTAATATTCTCTTTTCTTCCATCCCTTTTCTTTTCTTTATCTTTTATGCTTTTAAAGATTTTATTTTATGCGTGTAAGTGTTTTGCTTGCACATATGTATATATGGAGAGCCCAGGTCCCCTGGAAGAGCCACCAGTGCTCTTAGCTGATGAGTCATCTGTCCAGACCCTCCTTTGATCATTTAGGGATAGAGTGTCATTGTGTGGCACAGACTGGGCTTTAACTTGGCAATCCCCCTGCCTCCGCCTCTCAAATGCTGGGGCTACAGACATAGAGCATCACTTTTTTTATTTTTCTCGGTGCTGACAGACCGTGCGTATGCTACCCCAGCACTCTCCCACTGAACTATATCATGGCCTTTATTTTTATTTTTATTTTTATTTTTATTTTTACTTTTTTTTTTGGAGCTGGGGACCGAACCCAGGGCCTCGCGCTTGCAGGCAAGCGCTCTATCCTGAGCTAAATCCCAACCCCTTTATTTTTATTTTGAGATAGGGTTTTGCTAACTTGCCTATGCTGAACCAGAACCTGCTATTGTAGCCCAGGCTGGTGTCAAACTCTCTATCCTCCTGTCTCAGCCTCCTGAATGGGATTATAAGTGTATGCTATCACCTTCAGACTCTTACCCAAATAAGATTTTCTTTGTTTTTTTTTTTTTTTTTTTTTTTTTTGGGCTGGGGACCAACCCAGGACCTTATGCGCTTCCTAGGCAAGCGCTCTACCACTGAGCCAAATCCCAACCCCAAGATTTTCTTTGTTAAGGACACCAAAACACGTCATAAAACAAAATCAAAATGTCCATGGAGGGGAGATGGTTCAGTTAATAAAGTGCTGGTCAGGCAAGCATGTGGACTTAAGTTTGGATCCACAGCACACACATAAAAGTCGTGTCTGAGTGTCTGATCACCTCCAAATGCGTACACACACACACACACACACACACACACACACACACACACCAACAAACAAAACCTTCCCCCAACATCACTGACTGCAGCAAAGCTTGGACACTCCATCCATTGTCCTTGGTCTGAGGTCATTAGTCACTCGGCTCGTACTGGGCTGAGATGGGAGTCGGCTCAGGAGACCGCAGATCATTGCTTGATGGTGGGGTTAGGGAGTCGGGAATTCTCATCTTTACCTGACCTCTTCTCCCCAGAGAGCGAGAGTTGGCGGGAACAGCTGGCCCTGATTGCAGGCACTGCGGTTGTGGGCGTGGTCCTGGTCCTGGTGGTCATTATTATTGCAGTTCTCTGCCTCAGGTAAAGACTCTGGCCTGCAAACTCCCGTGGGTGGCCACACACCCTAGGGCAGTGCTTCTCAACCTGCCCAAGGACGCGCCCTTTAATAGTTCCTCCTGTTGTGGTGACACCCAACCATTCAATTATTTTTGTTGCTTCTTCGTAACTGTAAATCTGCTACTGTCATGAATCGTCATGTAAATATCTGGTGTGCAGAATTTCTGATATACGGCCCCGGTGAACGGGCCGTTTGGCCCCCTTTATAGTCTCCACCCACAGGTTGAGAACCGCTGTCCATAGAGCAAACCTTCCTGCCTTTCCCACCTGTCAATTCTCATTTCCAGACCCCGACTCCTTCATTCTCTGTGGGCATAGAGACGTATGACTCAGTTTACGTTTTGCTTCTTTTCTCATGGCTACAGGAAGCAGAGCAGTGGGAGGGAAGTCGAGTACTCCGATAAACATGGGCAGTATCTCATCGGGCACGGTATGTGGGACATAGGCAGGGGGACAGGAACTGTGGGCTAACGGGACACCCTGGTCCGGAGGAATTTACTTCCTGGTTAATGGGCTCCTGTGCGACTCCTCAGGTACCAAGGTCTACATTGATCCCTTTACTTACGAAGACCCTAATGAGGCAGTGAGGGAATTTGCCAAAGAGATCGATGTCTCCTATGTCAAGATTGAAGAGGTAATTGGTGCAGGTAAGAGGAAGAGATTGGGCGCTTCAAAGGTGGGTCAGTCAGTAGGCATCTGGTGTACAAACTCAAGGGCCTGAGTTCGATCCCCAGACCCATGTGGAAAAGCTGAGGACAGCAGCATGTGCCTGTAATCCCAGCTCTAGGGTGGGGGAAGGAGGGGACGGTGGGGAGGGCGGAAGGGACACACAGACAGTCTGTGGTGCTCATTGGCCAGCCCATCAGCCTAGCCAAACTGATAAGGTCTGGGTTCAAGGAGAGACCCTCCCTCAATAAATCAGTGGGTTGCTGGGTGTGTTGGCACACATTTTTGATTCCAGCACTCAAGAGGCAGAGGCAGGGTACTCATTTGTTTTGAGGCTAACCTGGTCTACATAGCAAGTTACGGGCTGGCCAGGGCTACAGGATGGCTCAGGATAAAGGTGACTGCAGCCAAGGCTGATGACCTGTGAGGGACCCACGTGCTGGGAGGAGAGAACTAATTACTGAAAATTGTCCTCTGAACGTCATATGTTCGTTCTCCTACACATGTACATATGCATGCATAACCATAAATATAATTACAAAAATTTAAAAAAAGGTGAGAGAGGTAGAAGAAAATGCCAGATTTCACAATCACGTTCACACACACTTGTACACGCACACACACCCCACATGCTCACACATACACACACACACATGTGCACGCACATGCACATACACCACAAATACACCACACTCATACATACACACATGCACATCCACCCCCCCACACACACACAACACACACACAAAACCCACACCACATACACCCACACACACAGGTGCACCCACATGCCCATACACCACACACACACACACACACACACACACACACACACACACACACATGACACACACATGCACATACACCACACACACACACACACACACACACACACACACACACACACACACAGGCACATACACCAAAAAGTAGAAACCTGGGCGGTGAGAAGAAAACAAATGGGTCAGAGCAGCAGGAAAACTGACCCTCTACCTTGTGACTGAAGGTGAGTTCGGTGAGGTGTGCCGGGGTCGGCTGAAGGCACCAGGGAAAAAGGAGAGCTGTGTGGCCATCAAGACCCTGAAGGGTGGCTACACGGAGCGCCAGAGACGTGAGTTCCTGAGCGAGGCCTCCATCATGGGTCAGTTCGAGCATCCCAACATCATCCGCCTCGAGGGTGTGGTCACTAACAGCGTGCCCGTCATGATCCTCACAGAATTCATGGAGAATGGAGCCCTAGACTCTTTCCTGCGGGTGAGCCACCCCACCCACCTTCACAACCACTGCGTATCCCTGGGAGGCGGGGACCGGGGGGGTGAGGAGGCAGGGAGAGCTGGGCTTGGAAAACAGGATAAAGCAGAAATCATGCCTGCAGTCCTAGCACTGGAGTTGCTGAGGCAGGAAGCTTGTGAGTTTACATCAGCCTGGGATGTAAAGTCAGTTCTAGGCCAGCTTAGACTGTATTGCATAGCAAGACTCTACCTCTAGAAAAAAGAGCTAAATAGTTTAGGACATGAAATAAATCCAAACCAGATCTTGAACAGCGACTGAATTATTTGATTGACTTACTTTTGAACATAACTGGAGATTGAAACCAGGGTCTCATATAGGCTCTACAAACTCTCTATTGCAGGGTCTAGGGGCGTGGCTCAGTCAGTGGTAGAGCCCCTGCCTAGAATCCCCCAGTGAGGGGCTGGGGGCGTGGCTCAGTGGTAGAGCCCCTGCCTAGAATCCCCCAGTGAGGGACTGGGGATGTGTTTCAGTGGTAGAGCCCCTGCCTAGAATCCCCCAGTGAGGGGCTGGGGGCGTGGCTCAGTGGTAGAGCCCCTGCCTAGAATCCCCAGTGAGGGACTGGGGATGTGTTTCAGTGGTAGAGCCCCTGCCCAGAATCCTCCAGTGAGGGGCTGAGGCATGGCTCAGTGGTAGAGCCCCTGCCTAGAATCCCCCAGTGAGGGGCTGGGGCGTGGCTCAGTGGTGAGCCCTGCCTAGAATCCTCCAGTGAGGCGCTGGGGCGTGGCTCAGTGGTGGAGCCCCTGCCTAGAATCCTCCAGTGAGGGGCTGAGGGCATGGCTCAGTGGTAGAGCCCCTGCCTAGAATCCCCCAGTGAGGGGCTGGGGGCGTGGCTCAGTGGTAGAGCCCCTGCCTAGAATCTCCAGTGAGGGGCTGGGGGCGTGGCTCAGTGGTAGAGCCCCTGCCTAGAATCCCCCAGTGAGGCGCTGGGGGCGTGGCTCAGTGGTAGAGCCCCTGCCTAGAATCCTCCAGTGAGGCGCTGGGGGCGTGGCTCAGTGGTAGAGCCCCTGCCTAGAATCCCCAGTGAGGGGCTGGGGGCGTGGCTCAGTGGTAGAGCCCCTGCCTAGAATCCCCAGGGAAGGGGTTGGGCTGTGGCTCAGTGGTAGAGCGCCTAAAATCACCCAGTGAGGGGCTGGGGCGTGGCTCAGTGGTCGCCCCTGCCTAGAATCCCCAGTGAGGGCTGGGGCGTGGCTCAGTGGTGAGCCCCTGCCCAGAATCCCCAGTGAGGGGCTGGGGGCGTGGCTCAGTGGTGAGCCCTGCCTAGAATCCCCCCAGTGAGGGGCTGGGGGCGTGGCTCAGTGGTAGAACCCCCTGCCTAGAATCCCCAGTGAGGGGCTGGGGGCGTGGCTCAGTGGTAGAGCCCTGCCTAGAATCCCCCAGTGAGGCGCCTGGGGTGGCTCAGTGGTGAGCCCTGCCCAGAATCCTCCAGTGAGGCGCTGGGGCGTGGCTCAGTGGTGAGCCCTGCCTAGAATCCCCCAGTGAGGGGCTGGGGGCGTGGCTCAGTGGTAGAGCCCCTGCCTAGAATCCCCCAGTGAGGGGCTGGGGGCGTGGCTCAGTGGTAGAGCCCCTGCCTAGAATCCCCCAGTGAGGGGCTGGGGGCGTGGCTCAGTGGTAGAGCCCCTGCCTGGAATCCCCCAGTGAGGGCTGGGGGCGTGGCTCAGTGGTAGAGCCCCTGTCTAGAATCCCCCAGTGAGGGACTGGGGCGTGGCTCAGTGGTAGAGCCCCTGCCTAGAATCCCCCAGTGAGGGGCTGGGGGCGTGGCTCAGTGGTAGACTGCTTATTGAGGTTTTTAGGTTCAGTTGTCATCATTGAAAAAAATGCAGATTTTGGATGCAGCCTCCTTGTTTTTCCCTCCAGAGCTCCGGGGGGGGGGGGGTCCCCTGCATCCCGAGTTAAACCCAGATGGGCTCCATTGAGTTTTGTTATTCTGGTTGGTTAACCATGAAGGCAAAATGAAAGCACATCAAGGTCGGGCACCAGACCTCCTCTTTGTCACAGTGTTCCTCCACGTTGTCCTGTTCTCTTTGTGTTCACACACAGTTGATCTGAGGCCTTTTTCCCATTGACAGGCAGCTCCGAGTACACTCACTCCCAACTGGCCCAACTCTGCCTATCAAATCTAAGGACTTCGGTAGAATGAAAATGTTAGCTGAAGCCATTGGCGATGGCTTATGTGTATAATCCCAGAACTTGGGAAGCTGAGGCAGGAGGATTGCCACAACTTTGGGCTGGCTTGGGCCACATATTGAGACCCTGTCTAAAAAAAAGGTTTTTTTCAAAGTAAATAAATAATTAGATGTGCTGATTAGAAGCAGAACACAGCAGTACGCGCCTATAAGCTGAGGCAGGAGAATGAACATTCCAATGCCAGCCTGGGCCATGGAGTAAATACCAAGTTAACCAGCCAGAGATATATAAAGCATAAATACATACACACATATATATATATTATATACATTTATATATGTATATATTTGTGTATATATACATATATATGTGTGTATATATACACATACACATATATACATACATATATATATATATATCATCTCTTTATAATATGGGAGTGGTGAACATACATCTTTAAAATGAAAGAAAACAGGAGGCATGGTTGATTCATGGCTGTATCTCCAGCGGTTGGAAGATGGATGTAGGAGGGTTGCCGTACATTCTGGGCCATCCAGGGCTGTAAGCAAAAACTTGGTCGCAAAAGCAAAAACCCCAATATGAGGTGTGATGAGAAAATGTGCTACGGTGTTGCTATAGCCGGGAACCTTTAGGCAGACCCATTGGGCTGCCTGAGAGAACCGCGTTGCCTTGTGGGTGAGCCTGGAGGTGGTGCATGAGTGACGGCTGTGGTGAAGGGAGAGACGAGGGTACCCCCCGGCCATTCATCCTGAACAAGCCTGTCTCTCTCTCTCTCTCTCTCTCTCTCTCTCTCTCTCTCTCTCTCTCTCTCTCTCTCTCTCTCTTGTCTCCTCTCCAGCTGAACGACGGGCAGTTCACGGTCATCCAGCTAGTGGGCATGCTGAGAGGCATCGCCTCAGGCATGCGGTACCTGGCCGAAATGAGCTATGTCCATCGAGACCTGGCCGCTCGGAACATCCTGGTCAACAGTAACCTGGTCTGCAAGGTGTCCGACTTTGGCCTCTCCAGATTCCTGGAGGAGAACTCCTCTGATCCCACCTACACAAGTTCCCTGGTGAGCCTGGGGCCAGGGGTACCAGCTAAGCATTCACATGGAGAGGTGGGTTGGCTGGAGAAACCACGGGGAGAAGCATTGACAGCTTTGCTCCCCGGGGGAGAATACAGGTTCGAGCCGAAGGAAAACCAGCTTCCGATGTGAGGAAACAGCTACGGAGGTGGGAGACTGGAGGCCAGAGAGACAGGAGACCAGTTGGGAGAAGTAGCAGTTGGGATGACACCTGTCATCCTTTCCGAGCAAAGGAGGTTGAGCCTGGGCTATCTGGGTGGATCCTAGGTAGAAAGACAAGCAAACCAGACACGGTGCTGTGCACCTGTAATCCAACCACAGAGGAGGTGGAGGCTGAGAGGATCAGAGATGCTCGTCTTTGGCTACGTGGGGAGGAGCTAGGGAGCTGGAGGCATGCGTGGGTGGCACGTGACTGTTTCTACAGAACATCACAAAACAAGACGAGAGAGGACGGGGGCGTGGGGGCTGGAAGTTGAGGAATGCAGAGTTGCCGATGGGTGGGGGAGGTGAGGGGAGGAGCAGAGGGACCGTCTTTGTTTCTTTTCCTATGGCTGTGATAGAATATCCTGACAGAGTTGGGGATTTAGCTCAGCGGTAGAGCGCTTGCCTAGCGAGCGCAAGGCCCTGGGTTCGGTCCCTAGCTCCAAAAAAAAAAAAAAAAAAAAAAGAATATCCTGACAAAGGTAACTTGAGATAGTTTTATTTTGAACTCACGGTACTAGGGACAGCCCGTCACGGTGACAAAGCTGAGGCAGCAGGAACTGGAAGCAGGTGGTCACATCGCACCACAGTCACAAAATAGAACAAATAGTGAATGCGTATGGCCAGCTCGCTCTGTCATCTGGATTCAGTGCAGGGGCCCAAGCCCGGGGAATGATTGGCACTGTCTGCTTTAGGCTGGGTCCTCCCGCCGCATTTAACCCAGTTAGGATAATCCCTCTCAGGCACCAGGCTGTCCCGAAGAGTCTAGGTTCTGTCAAGTTGACGACCCTCTCCCTCCTGGATGCTGTCCCGGTTCCTGCTGTTGCCTGTGTTCACCTTTTCCACCTTCTTCCACAGGGAGGAAAGATTCCCATCCGATGGACCGCCCCTGAGGCCATTGCCTTCAGGAAATTCACGTCTGCCAGTGATGCCTGGAGCTATGGGATCGTCATGTGGGAGGTCATGTCTTTTGGGGAACGGCCATACTGGGACATGAGCAACCAGGACGTAAGTGTTCTGTGGTCACGCCAAGATTTCCTGGACATTCGATCAGGATAGTCTCTCGTATCCTGGATACGGGAGTGGGGGAATAGGGTTCCCAGACTCTTCCCCATCTGTGTGTGGGCACACGGATGTTTGCATCCAAGAGTTGGCTGCAGGGACTATGGGGCAGCTGACTCAGCGAGTACACATCTTGCCATGTGAGGATGAAGATCAGACATATCTGGGGAACTTGATTGGCCCACCAGCATAGTCAGTCAGTCAACTCCAGGTTTAGTGAGAGACAAGGTGGGGGGCTGAGAAGCTGGTCCTGTAGGTGAGGTGTTTGTAAGACAAGCAGGAGGCCTGGAATTCAGGTCCCCAGCCCTCACTCGAACCCATGAGGGAGGTGGGGGAGCTGGTCTGTAATTCCAGAACTGGGACACTAGAGACAGAAGATCTGGATCAAGCTAGACTAGGAATCAATAAGCTCTGGGTTCAAGAGAGAGACCCTGGGGTTGGGGATTTAGCTCAGTGGTAGAGGGCTTGCCTAGGAAGCGCAAGGCCCTGGGTTCGGTCCCCAGCTCCGAAAAAAAGAACCAAAAAAAAAAAAAAAGAGACCCTGCCTCAATATATAGGGCAGAGAGTGACTGATGACGACAACAGACACATACACACACACACACACACTCACATACACTCACATGTGCACACACACAGACACACACACACTCACACATGTGCACACACACAGACACACTCACACACACGTGCACATACATACTCATACACTCACACACATACACAGACACACTCACACACACTCTCACATACTCATACACTCACACACTCACACATGTGCACACACACCTACACAGACACACACTCACACACCCACACACAGGCACACACACACTCATACATGCATACTCACTCACACACACATACATACATACACATCTACTCACACACTCACACACAGGCACATACACACTCATACATGCACACACACACTCACACACATACACACATACTCACACACCTGCTCATACACACACACACACACACTCATACATGCACACACACAGGCACACGCATACACACACATACACACACTCACACATGGACATACACCCACAGGCACACACACACACACACTCACACATGCACACTCACACACACACATACACAGACACACACATATGTGAGCACACACACACACAGGCACCTACACACATTGCATATGCAAGCAAAGGAAAGTGAAGAACTAGAAGTTAACTCTGGATAACTTGAGTTCAGTTTCCAGAACCGACACAGTGGAAGGAAAGAACTGATTCCTTCAGTCTTCTGACCTCTACACATGTGCTACTGTGTGTGTGCAACCCTCCCTTACACTAGTACATACATACATGCAATTTTGACCTCCACATGCACATCCACACGTGAACACACAGAGTTGGATGTAGTAGTGTTAGATTTGGGTATGGGGAGGGCAGGGTTAGGAGGTTACACGCTAGACTGGAGCTCAAGAGGTGCAGGGCTGGGTGGGGAAGCGTTGCCAGCCAAGGCAGTTTGCATCCTCCTGGGACCCAGGGATCTAGGCTTTAGGGTACCCATGGTTCTTTTGGTGAATGGTTCTCTCAAGCCAGCTTCACCCAGTCCTCCCTGTCGTTGTAGGTGATCAATGCTATTGAACAGGACTACCGGCTGCCCCCTCCCCCAGACTGCCCCACCTCCCTCCACCAGCTCATGCTGGACTGTTGGCAGAAGGACCGGAATGCCCGGCCCCGCTTCCCCCAGGTGGTCAGCGCTCTGGACAAGATGATCCGGAATCCCGCTAGCCTCAAAATCGTGGCCAGGGAGAATGGCGGGTGAGGATCCCAGAGAACAACCCAAGAACCCTTCTAAGTGGCCTTGGAGTCCATCCCTTTGACTGTATAGGGATTGGTCTGTGTTGGTCTTCCCAGAGCCCTCTGATGTGATAGCTGTCTGACTTTAGCATTTCTCTCCATCTTTATCCTCCCCACCTCTCAGGGCCTCACATCCACTCCTGGACCAACGGCAGCCTCACTACTCTGCTTTTGGTTCTGTGGGCGAGTGGCTTCGAGCCATCAAGATGGGAAGATACGAGGAAAGTTTTGCAGCGGCTGGATTCGGCTCCTTTGAGGTGGTCAGCCAGATCTCTGCCGAGTAAGTGGAAAGCACCACAGTGGGGGTCCAGAACGCAGATGGTGCCTGGGAACATCGGGTATAGGAGGCTGAGTCAGACCCTCACGTTCAGTAGAGACCTCTGAGCTCAATGTCAAGGTTGCTTGGTTATACTGATGGCCCAGCTCTGCGTAGAGCTGCCCACCAAACAAACCATGACTGAGGCCGAGCCCCTGGATCCTCCCGGAACAGCAGTGGCCGGCTAGTGTTCACTCCGGAGCCTCCTCGAGCCTGGGTCATCTCCTTTCCCGTTTCCAGCCTGTCTCTGTCTTTGTGCTTCTAGCTACATTCCTAACGCAGCTCTCAGGGTAACGTGTCAACGCTGGCTCTCTTTCCCCACCATAAAAGGAGAGGATGGGGCTAAGATTTGGAAATCCCTTCCCAGCTTCGATGATAAATGGTTTTATGATTCTATCAGCTCCCAAATAACTGTTCTCGTGCCTGTCTGTACTTGGAGTGCCTCCTTCCTCCCTTCTCTGGTTCTCTCCCAAGGCCTTTGCTTACCCTAGCTTTGGACGTGGGGGAAAGGGACAGACTTACGTTGGGAGGAGGTGGCTGAGGTAGTTTACCACCGTGTGTGCTCCCAGCTCTTGAGAGACTTAAGGCAGGAGGAGGTTTCAACTGAGGCTAGCGTGGGCTACACGTTAATACTTTATCTCAAATAACCAGTTAAGATAATATGTAAAATTAAAAATGAAACAAAACAAAACTCCAGAAGACATCTGGCCAGGCAGGTCCCCTGATCCCTTCTTTTTTTTTTTTTTTAATTTTATTTATTTTATGTGAGTACACTGTCACTGTCTTCATGCACACCAGAAGAGGGCATCAGATCTCATTACAGATGGTTGTGAGCCACCATGTGGTTGCAGGGATTTGAACTCAGGACCTCTAGGAAGAGCAGTCAGTGCTCTCAACCACTGAGCCATCTCTCCAGCCCCCTAGTCCCTTCTTAACATCTTCATTGAGTCCTTTAAGCCCTAGCTCTTTACCCGTGTGGCCCCTTTCTGTATTTCTTTCCCCTCCAAGGCAGTCTCTGCTGCAGCCTCTTCCCCCTAACATCTTTTGGACGACTTTCCCTTTCCTTCCTCTCCTAAGGCTGCTCAGTAAAGGTTTGGTGATTACTCTAAGGTCCTCCTCCTGCGGACTTCCTGATTGGCTGGTCCCTGGACTCATTCAGCCTTCTATTTTTCCACAGGGACCTTCTCCGAATTGGAGTCACTCTGGCAGGACACCAGAAGAAAATCTTAGCCAGTGTGCAGCATATGAAGTCCCAAGCTAAGCCAGGAGCCCCCGGTGGGACAGGAGGACCAGCCCAGCAGTTCTGACCTCCAAGGGCTCACCACCCCAGAGCTGAGGGGGGCAGAGTTGGGTGGGAACTCACAAGATGAGCCCCTCCCCCTCGTCACAGCTTCCCATTGGATTGCACTTTGAACAGAAGGGGTAGGAGCTGTTAATCCTGGAGACCCAGCCTTGAGGAAACTGTGCCATATGGGATGGGAAGAATCACACGGGTGCCCTCCAGGCGGGAAACCCCAAACTCAACAGTGAGTCTTTCCCTCAAGACTGGGCAAAGAACATCCCTACGTCTCTAATCTCCCATCTTCCCAGAGGGCTCTCTCCTCAAGCGTCTTCCACCTCAACGGGCATGTCCCTGCAGACCAAAGAGAAAAGGTGACCAGCCTGCCAACTTGGGAGTGGAAAATGCCGTCCCAGAAGGCAGGACGGGGCTGTCAGGACCCGGTGATGTAATCATTGGAGTCTGATGTCCCAACTTGCTGTCACCACCAAAGGCAATCATTTTCCCTTGTAAATGCTCCTTCCCTCATCTGCCTTCATATTGAAGGTTCTGGAGTTTTACTATTTTTTATTTTGTTATTTTTTTTTTCCTCCTTCTCTTCCCTCCCCACCCCCCTTGTCCAGATTTCGTGCGTTGAAGGGTACCTGGTTCGAATCTCTCCTGTTGGGAACAAGGACCCGTTAACATGTTCTAGAGCAGTGCCTTTGAAATGCCATAGCCTCAGACAGTTCCTTCCTCCTTCCCTCCCCCTAAGTGCCCCCAAGCTGTGTTGTGAGTGGAGGGAAGGGGGGGGGTGATGTTGTAAAAGGGACAGGAGGGTGGCGGCGGTCAACAGGAGGCAGACACCGGTGCTTGGAAGGGGGTTCTTAAATTATATTTAAAAAGAAACTTTTTTTTGTATAAATAAAAGAAAACGGGATCTGTCTCAGTACCGAGGGTGACTGGGAGCTGGGGAGACCAGAATTCTGAGAATAGGGGACCCCCCTAGGGGGTCAGGTCTAGTGGTGGGATTATGGTGTGGGGAGGTGCTGGGTGTTGGTTCCCAGCCCTAGGTGTTTTGTCTGGGTTGGTGGGAGGTGAGTCACTGGCAGCTGGTTCTAACTGCTCCAGCTGCCCCTGCCAAGAGCCTCAGGCACCTCCGGGGTGGGGCTGCCACCTCCTGCCCCTCCTCTGTCTTCCTTAGCTCTGGCAGGGGGTTGTGTGAGGGAAGGCAAGCTTGTAGCCCATAGTCCTGTCCTAGAACTACTTTAAAAGGATGGGGGTGAGGGCACACAGGTGACAGTGGGGGTCCAGTTAGGTGTCCACAGACTTGGGCCAGATGTAGACAGGGTTGGTTTAGCGGTAATGGGAGAGCCAGCATTGGCTGTGGGGGAAGAGGAAGATGGGGAGTGGCTGAAGGGGCCCTCACATGTATGTGCATATGCCAGGGAGCTGGCAGGACAATTCCCCCATTCAAGATGCTGTCCAGGCAGGTTTGCCTGGCCTCCTGGGAAGGGGAGAGGGAGCCGCTCCACTGTGTCTGCTCCTAACTTCTCCCTCCCAGACAGGAAGAGGAGGATGGGGTCCGTCCCCGTTCCGGCCTCTCCACTCCCCACTGTAGTGTTTTCTCAGCCCCCTCTGCTCCTGGGTATGCCTTGCCGATGGGAAACCTGCAAGGGCAGGTCAGGACGCGGGCTAGCCTGATTGAGTGCAGCCTTTTCACTGCAGTGCTGTTAATGTGGAGCGGTGTAGAACCTCACAGCACAGTGGTCCGAAGGCAGTGTTCCTGTCTACCATTTCCCTGCGTGTGTGCGCGTGCATGGGTGTGTGTTGGGAGAGGTATGTCCATGTGAACATAGGTTCCCACAGATGCTAGAAGAGTATATTCTTGATCTGCCTGGAGCTGGAGTTTTAGGCTGTCGTGAGCTGTCTGACATGGGTGTTGGGAAGATAACTCTGGTCTTCTGTAAGCAGCAAGTACCACGGAGCCATCTCTCCAGTTCCTCGTGCATGAACGCGTGTGCACATGCATAGAGTGAGACAGAGACTCTGCAAGTTCTCTCATTGCCCTGCAGCTGGCCAGGTGGGCTAGCATTCTTCTCTCCCTCCACAGTTCTAGAATGGTAAGCCCACACCACCACTCCCATTGGCCCCTCTTCCACTGCAAACAGAACCCTGATCCTAGAGCTTGCTTGCTGACTGAACTAGGCTCCAGAACCCTCTACCCCTTCCTGTAATTTTGCAAACCAGGGCTTGCTATTTAACCCCGGACAGGCTGGAACTCACTATCCTCCTGCCTCAGCCTCTGGAATGCTGGGATTGTGGCATGAATCACACTAAGTCCTTTGTCTCCTTTCCCTGGGTGACATTTAATATCTCTGGAGGGTGGGAGGGGCTCACTGCTACCAGGAAGGGGAGTGTCCCAGGGGACACTAATCCAGCCAACTGCCTTTCACTGCCAAACAGACATCCTGGCTAGATAGAGTGACCTTCAGGGAGGGCTGCTACAGGGAAGAAAGGAAGATTAAGGCCAAGTGGAGAAACGGCCCCAGGCAGGAGGCTAACCTGCAGAGGGCACTGTCCCTTCCTGTGTAAGGGGATTTACGATGTCCTAGTGAGTGAAACCAGGCCCATGCAGGGCAGGCCCCACTCCTGTCCTGGGCCCTTTCCTATACTCATAGTGGGCTTGGCTGGTTTCGGGAAAGGTCTCCGAAGGTATGGTTGTCACACAGACAGATTAATAATATCTCCCTGGGCGTGTGTCCTCCCTGACTACACACTCAGGCCAAGTCTCTCTCTCTTTAAAGACTTATTTATTTTATGTATGAGCACACTGTAGCTGTCTTCAGAACACACCAGAAGAGGTCATTGAATCCCATCACAGATGGTTGTGAGCCACCATGTGGTTGCTGGGAATCGAACTCAGGACCTCTGGAAGAGCAGTCGGTGCCCTTCACCACTGAGCCATCTCTCCAGCCCAAGTCTGTTTCTTGAGGTCCTTACAGTCTAATGCGTGCCTGGTTGTCCTCATTACAGCCTCGATTTTCCCCTTCATTACCCCAAGTAAGGACTAACCCAGGAGACACAAACTCTCAGAGTGCAAATTACACACCTTGGCCTCCTTTGGCTGAAGCAGTGGTTACTTCTACCTGGTTGTGAGAATGGCTCCCGGAGCCTGTAACTCCACCCACAGTTCCCATAGTAACCTCCTGAAGGGCTCCTTAGAGACACTGGGGAAGGAAGAGTGAGGGATGCCCTTGCTTCCCTCTAGTGGAAGAACTCATAGGCTAAGTCCATTCAGCTCAGTGAGTGCCAGGCCAGGTTTATATAGCAAGCTTGAGGCCACCTTAAAAAATAACTTAGCTCCCTAAACGTGGCAGTGATGGCCCAGCAGGCCAAAGACCTGTGCTTGGTCCCGAAGCCCCTCATAGTAAAAGGAGAACTTGTCTTCTGACAACAGGAAAAAGGAAAGTTCTCCAAAGCTATGCTTGTCACACAGATTAATAATATCTCCCTGGGCATGTCCTCCTTGACTCAACACACTCAGACCTCTGTGTCTGTCTCTGTCTCTGTCTCTCTGTCTCTCTCTTTCTTTAAAGTTTATTTATTTTACGTGTATGTGTGAGCATTAGTAAAAATAAAAAATCCCACCGGGGTACTGGAGAGATGGCTCTGGTGGTAAAGTGCTTGTCGCATAAATGAGGACCTGAGGCTTGTTCCCAGAACCCATGTAAGTGGCCCCGCTATTATGATGCATACTCTAACGATCGTGGAGGACAGACGGGTGGATCCATGGAAACCAGCTGGCCAGCTAGCCTAACTCCATGTCAGAGTCTAGTGAGAGACTTTCTCAAAGAAAGGTGGAAGGGGTCTGAGGAGCGGCAGCAGAGGCTGTCCTCTGAGCACGACGTCACAAACGTGCACAGTGAAGGGAAGCTCCTGGAGGCCCAGGAAGTAAACAATGCAAACCGACAGAACGCACTGGGTCGCTCCTTCCCAAGTTTATATGAACAGCGTGGACTGCCGGAAGCACTCTCAGACAGGCAGAGCTGCCCGGAAGAGACACCCTTCAACCCATCAAGCTGCCTGCAGGCTGTGCAGTGAGCACCAGGGCTCCGCTTTCGGAAGCCATCACAGCTACCTTTGGGTCATTTCTGCTGCCGTGAATTGCCGCTCACTATATCCTGCAATGATCCCAGCAGGTTCATTCGCTCACCACTCTGGACTGCAGGGGGCGGGGGGTCACTACTCTGGTTCATCGTTGGTTCCCTGTCTGGGGGGGAGCATATGTCCCTGACTTTGCAGGGATGGTGTCACGCCTGGACACGCTTGTACACACATGAACACGTATATGTACATGCACATACATGTGTATTTTAAATGGGTAAAGGAGATGCACTACAGGAGCTGGAGAAGTGGCTCCGTTGGGGGAGTGTCTGCCTAGCATGCACAGAACCCCAGGTTCTGCCCCTAGCGTCAACCAGGTGTAGAGATATATACTTGTAATTTCAACAGGCAGAGACAGGAGGATCAGGAGGTCAGAGTCATTCTCAGCAATGTAATAACTTGTCTTAAAAAAAAAAAAAGATGGGTACAAGAAGTCTTTTCTCCTGCTCATTCTTCCTTCCAGAACCTTCCCTCCCTGCCTCTTCCGCCTTCCATTGCTGGTGCCCTACCAGAGCTGAACAGGCTCTGACTGTAGCTTTCGTGACTGGTGACATTCTCCTTCCTGAGACCTGAGGTTCTCTCCCCCGGGACTTCCCTGCACAGCACTCGACCTTCAGGGATCCACACACACGTGTCTCCCTTTCCCATTTCTCTTCAGCTCTCAGACTCGCTGCCTCCACCACAATCAGGGAGACACTCATACTGAAAACATTAAGCCTGGGCCTATCTCGGTGGAGAAGGTGCTCGCTGTGAAGCCTCGTGTCCTGAGTTCGAGCCCCATGTCCCGCAAAGTAAAGGAAGTGACTCCCACAAGTTGTCTTCTCACCTCCAGACATGCAAGTGGCAGGCACGTGCCCATCCCCCCCCACAATAACAATCCTAAAACAAAAGCTATTTAAAAAAATAAAATATTTTTCTCTGTTTGAGGACAACTCAGAACTCGGTGGCTTTGAAGGTAGGCTCTGGAACATCTGAGGAGAAAGCAAGAACACCCACGTTGCAGGAGGACTCAGTTCTTGGCTAGGACTCACATAGCCCCAGGTCTGGTTCTCACCTGTGTCCTCCAGCCTAAGTATACTTCGTCTCAACAGTTTCTCCCTAGAGGAAGTGAGGAACAGATGGGGAGCACGGCTTCTGTGTGCATTAGGCCCCACCCATCAACTATCCTCCCCCACGTCCTCCCCAGACCGGGACTTACCCTTTCCTCCTCCTCCTCGCCATGGTAGTTCTTGTCGCCATGTAAACATACACTCTGGGCAGTAGGACCGGGACTAACACCATCACAAGCACCCCTGGCAGGATGGCCACTAAGCTGGATGCTTCTGAAAGGAAACAGCAAAGGCACCAGGGCATTGGCTCGGTGGGTAACGTTACCTCAACAAGAACAGATACCACAGCCGGTTGTGGTAGTGCAAGCCTGTGGTCCCAGCAAGAGCAAGATGTGAGGTGAAGACCATGTGTATTTGCATGCGTGTGTGAGTGCGTGAGTGCGTGCGTGCATGCATGTGTGTGTGCACATGTGTGCATGTGTGTGCGTGCGTGCATGTGTGTGTGTGCACACGTGTGTGTGCATGAGTGTGTGTTTGCATGCGTGTGTGTGTTTGCATGCGTGTGTGTGCATGTGCACACATGTGTGCATGTGCACGTGCGTGCATGTGTGTGTGTGCGTGCATGTGTGTGTGTTTATGAGCATGTTCCTGTGGAGGCCAGGGGATAACCTGCAGTTCTGTGGGGCCCTGGGATCAAATTCACCTTTACCCCTGAGCCAGCCTGTCTAAGAGCCCATGTCTTAAATAAGATATCTCAGCATCCATATGCAAGGTTGTCCCCTGGCCTCTACATGCATACGGTGCCTGTGCATACTCACTCCCCCTCCCCCATGCACAACAGGGACAGTGAGAGGGCGGGAGACTGGGGATATTGGAAGTAGCACCTCTTTTTGGTACTTTGCTGTTAGATTAAGGAAGGCATCTTGTCCTCCTAGATCTCTGGGGGTCTAGTTTTCCCTCAAGGAGGCTTAGGGACTTGAAGGTTTGAATGTTCTCACTCAGTAGTCCTTACTATTTCCAGTCACAGCCCCCACAGGACTTCACAAGGGCTGTCCATGCCAGGTGTCGTGTGGAGCTCTCCCACACATGCTGTCTTGATCTTTTGAGATAGGGCCTTGCTCGCACCTAGGCTATCCCGGAACTCACTATGTAGCCCAGGCAGACTGGCCTTGAGCTCAGGGCAACCAACCCTCCTACCTCACTGATCACTCCCCCTCTCCGTCCCTCCTTCCTTCTCTCCCTCTCTTCACACACATACATACATACACACACACACACACACACACACACACACACACACACACACACAACCACCACCACCACCACCACCACCACTGCCACCACCACAAAAGGAGTGGTAGGGTTCAGAGGGAAGATTCCAGACTGTTCCATTCGGAGATGGGAGAAGGACCATGAGGACTGTTGTCATGCTGTTTTGGGGATCACACAGCGACATCATCTCTATTACGTTTTCTATGTAATATTATGTAATACATATTTTAGGGGGTTTTAACTGATACAAGGTTTCATATAACCTGGCTAGCCTCAATCTCACTATATAGCTGAAGATGGCCTTGAACTCCCAATCTTCTTGTCTTCACCACCAACATAGTAGTATTACGAACCTGTGCCACTGTCCCTGAATGTTACACATATGTTATGTAGTGTAAAATACATGACCTGGTGAGACAGAGGCATAGGCGCTTGGCACCAGGCTAGAGCCCTGAGTTAGATTGAGGGTTTCGGGTTGGGGATTTAGCTCAGTGGTAGAGCGCTTGCCTAGGAAGTGCAAGGCCCTGGGTTCGGTCCTCAGCTCCGACAAAAAGATTGAGGGTTTCACATGATGGAAGGAAAGAGGGTGTTCTCCTTGGGTTGTTTTCCAACCTCCACAACATGTATGTAAAATATAATATTATATGGAAATATTACGTAACTAATAGTATCTTACTCATGTTATCTAAAATATATAGCATATTAACATAATTTATACATTACACATTTAACACCCAAAATATTTATATATAACCATAAACTGTATATGTGAGATGTAATTATATACCTTATATATCATATATGGTATATAATGTAGGCCACTGTCTATGATATCTTGCTTATTATATGTAATATCTTGTGATAGATTAATACTATGTGTTATCCATGTCATCTCTATCAAAACCTATGATATAACAGATATTACGATATGGGGAAGTGGCTGTTACCTAGCTTTTTCCTGGTGGTGACATCTTGAGGCTCTGTGCAGAATTCTCCTCCATAACCAAAGTCACAGTGGCAGATGAAGGCGGCCCCTCGCTCCTCACACCGGCCATCATTGTGACAAGGGTTCTGCAGACACGGGCTGTCTGAAAGGGCAGAAGGTGTGAGTGGGTACCAAGAGGATACTCACAGGGCTGGAGAGGTGGCTCAGCGGTTAAGAGCACTGACTGCTCTTCCAGAGGTCCTGAGTTCAAATCCCAGCAAGCACATGGTGGCTCACAACCATCTGTAATGAGATCTGATGCCCTCTTCTGGTGTGTCTGAAGAGAGCTACAATGTACTTACATATAATAAATTAATAAATCTTAAAAAAAAAAAAAAGAGGATACTCACAGTGCAGGAGACACCTGGCAGAGGGACAGGCCCCAGAGGAGAAGGCAGCAGTCACTGGAGCCTGACCTGGGGTTCACTCAGCAATCTATGGCAATCTACGCTTAGCTCTGCTACCCTGGGTCTGGAGAATTTGCCTGGAGCCTCCAGTTTCCTTCTCTGTGTGTGTGTGCCTTAGGATGCATGTGCGTGTGCATGTGAAGGTCAGTCCGCAGTTGCCATCTGCTTTGTCCTCTTTAGAGACAGGGTCTCTCGGAAACCCGGAGCTCACCGATTCATCTAGGCTGAAAGCCCGGCAAGCCGTATAGATCCACTTTATGTGTGTGAGTGCCTGCTTGTGTTTGCCTGTGTCCCACGTGTGTATCTGGTGCCCCCAGAGGCCAGAACTGGAGTTACAAGCAGTTGGCAGCTATGGTGTGGGTAGTGGGAACTGAACCTGGGACCTCTGCGAGAGCAACAAGCGCACTTAACCCTGAGCCAACTGTCAGCCGTGCTTAGCTTTTTAAACATGGTTGTAGAGACCCAACTCAGGTCCCTTAGGTCTGTGCAGGAAGCACTTTACAAACTGTCTCTCTAGCCTTGGAATCTCCCCTTTCAGAGAGACAAGGTCCCCACTATGTACTCCTGTCTGACCTCCTATGCAGACCAGACCACACTCACAGAGACCTGCCTGCCCCTGTCTCCTGAGTGCCAGGATTAAAGGTGTGCCCACTGCCACGCTTGGATGCAACCCTATTTTCATGGCTCTTAAAGTGGGGTGTCATACTTTCCACCACTTAAGGGTTGAGGTTGATTCTGGGCAAGCGCTGCATGTCAGGTAATAAATACTTTTTCTTCACCCCTCCCTCCAAAGGAAGGTGCAGACTTCCCGAGACCAAGCAGGAACCCCAGCCAATGGAGGATAGGGGGAGAGGGAGGCTATCCCTTCCCTAGCTTTGGAGACCAGAAGGACCCAGGCTCACCCCGGAAGCAGTCTCGAGTAAAGTTGGCCACCATGCAGGACTCTCCACCTCTGCAGCCATAGGGCTCGCACAGCAGGATCCCTCGGCTTGCACAGGAGCAGCGCTGGGAGCAGTTGTTAGTTACGAAGCTGTCACCCAGCTGGAAGAGAGGAGGTGAAGACAGGAGACGGTCTAGACTCATCCGGCATCCCATTCTCTGCACCTGGGCTCCCAGGCTTCTCTGCCATCCGGACCTTGTAATAGATGCCATTGGTGGTGCAGCCACAGTGCGTCACTGGGAGGCTCTGTGTGTCACTGTAGATGTAGCCTGGGAGACTGGCACAGCCTTCCACGCAGGGGCCTTCACAGACCTTGGGGGTCACAAATTTGGCACAGGATGCTGGGCAGGGAGTCATGCAGCTCTGATATACAGTATTGGCAGGACACGTCATGGCTGAGGGGACAGAAACATAGTTAGGAGCTGGCTGGCTTGGGTCCAAACAGATAAAGGGACTAGTGGGCAAGAAAAAGAAAGAGGGGGGGGATAAGGTCACCCAACAGAGATCCCTGCCGACAGGGAGTCCAGAACAAGCGGGCCAGGTCTGTTTGAAGAGTTTGTCTGGGGCACAAGACAAAATGGAAACAGATGAAGACTGGAAGGGTAGGCACCAAGGCATGCAAGTGAATTTTCTGGAGATGGACCGCCATTTTGCATGGCCTGTGATGGGTACACTCTGAGATGCAAGATCCTCAGAGACTTCATCCCAGGATTGCTTCCTGCTGCTGCTATGCCTGTCCTGTCCCTGTGACATCGCCTCATGTCAGCATTACATAGCATCAGCCCACCCTGTTAAGGAAATTTCCTGCAGATCAACTTGAAGACGAACCGTCATAAATTAATGCTGTTTAGATGAAAGACTACCATGAGTTTGAGGCTAGCTAGGTTTATGGAGTGAGATTCTGTCTCCAAGAGCCAAAAACAGGAGCTAGAGAGGTGGCTCCACAGTTAAGAGCACTTGCTGAGAATCCCGGTTCGATTCCCAGCTCCTACACAGCAGCTCAGCATCCTCCTGAACTCTAGTTTCAGGAGATCTTCTAGCCTCTGTGGGTATGACTGGTTGCACATGGTACACAGAATGTAGGCAGACAAAGCTTTCATAAGTATACGTCACATAAAATCTTTTTAAAAAAGCCACCCCCAAGCATAAACCAGGAGCTGAGAGATAGCTAAGCCAGTAAAAGTACCTTAAGCAGGGCTGGAGAGATGGCTCAGCGGTTAAGAGCACAGACTGTTCTTCCAGAGGACCTGAGTTCAATTCCCAGTAACCACATGGTAGCTCACAACCATCTGTGTTTTTTTTTAAAACATTTATTTATTATGTCTACATCATACAGCTTTCTGCCTGCATATACACCTGAAGGCCAGAAGAGGGCACCAGGTCTGATTACAGATGGTCGTGAGCCACCATGTGGTTGCTGGGAATTGAACTCAGGACCTCTGGAAGAGCAGTCAGTGCTCTTAACCTCTGAGCCATCTCTCCAGCCCGACCCAACCATCTGTAATGGGATCAGATGCCCTTTGACAGCTACAGTGTACTCAAAAATAAAATAAATCTTTTTTTTAAAAAAAAAAAAAGTACTTCAAGCATGAGGACCTGAGTTCAATTCCTAGCCAGGTGTGGTGTCATGGGCTGGTAATCTCAGTTCTGGCGAGGGAGACCTGGGGACATTTGGGACTCACTAGGCAGCCAGCCTAACATAATCACTAGGCTCTGGGTCCTAGTGAGACAGAGTCCCCGGCTCAAAACACCAAGGTGGGTAGTAAGACCTGGTAAAGGTGGCCTACATTAGATCCCTCCCACGTGGTAGAAGAGAACCAACGCGTGCATGCACACACACACACACACACACACACACACACACACACACACACACACACACACAAATACATGTAACTGCCCCCCTAAACAAAAGTACAAGGTAAATGGCTCCTATTCTCTGTTCTCCACACATATGCACTACGCACCCAAAAACACATTAAAACAACACACACACACACACACACACACACACACACACACACACACATGCACATATGAAAAAATTAAAAGAAGAGAAAACACAACAAAAATATGAGGCAGAGGAGGAGGAGGAATGTGATTGGGCAGTGGAGGAGTGGGTGGGAGAAGGGTCCATCTGGAATCAGTTGTCTTGAACCTGGGGGTGGAAGAACCAAGGCCAAGGCCAGAAGGCCGTGGTGAGGGCGGCGGGCAGCAGCAGCAGAATTGAACCAGGGGTAGAGTGGCTAAGGAGTCAGAGCCTCACCACAGTGTGCCTGGTCCCGCCAACCAGTCATGTTGGCACCTGCATCCCGGCAAATGATGGCGTAGCCACCGAGGACGCGACATCGCAGTTCCTCCTCTTCCTTGGTCTTCCAGCCAGTGCACATATCCGATATACAGCGCCTGGGGTAGAAGGGGATGGATGTAGCAGGTGCCGTTAGAGAGGGCAGCCAAAGAGAAAAGCCTTGCTGATAAAGGACCCAGGTGAGAGGTTGGGAACTGGGAGATGGCTCAGCTGACAGAGCGCTTGCCTTGCAAGAACAAAGACCTGTTTGATTACCAGTATCCATGTTAAGAACAAGCAGGGTGTGGTGATGCCTTTGTGTTTGTAGTCTCAGTGCTGGGAAGGGGAGACAGGAGGGTCCCTGAAACTCACTGGCCAGCCGGATTAGCCTATAAGCTTTGGGTTTGAGTTAGAAACTTCTTCTCAGAAAACAAGGTAGAATGTCAGAAGCCATCTAGGAAAGACCAAGGCATGCAAGTGAGTTTTCTGGAGATGGACCGCCATTTTGCATGGCCTGCGATGGGTACACTCTGAAATGCAGGATCCTCAGAGACTGCTGCTATGCCTGTCCTGTCCCTGTGACATCGCCTAATGTCAGCATTACATAGCATCAGCCCACCCTATTAAGGAAATTTCCTGCAGATCAACTTGAAGACGAACCTTCATAAATTAATGCTGTTTAGATGAATTAATGACTTCATAGAATTTCTAATCTGATTCAAATAAAGTTTTAAGAAGATGGTTTTAATTGCTTTGCCAGAAAGACATAATAAAGTCAGAATCAAGAATAGAATGTGCCCCCTCCTCATAGAATACGAAGTAAATACAGCAAAATAAGGAATACAATGAGCTTTCACAATTATGCTAAGAAGAGAAATAGGCTTGGAACATATTTGTGATCAAGGAAAAACATTCATTCTAGGTCAGGGCCAAGAATGAAGCCACAGGTGTGCACTATGATAAAGCAAGGGCACGTGAAACTGTTGCTTTGAACTTATAATGAGCTGATAGAATGAAGCACTGCTTTGAACTCACTATTGGCCTCCCTTTGTAACTCTCCTTTTCTGTAACATTTTATCTACAAGGAACTTTCTGTCTAAAAGCACTAATAGGAATTGGAGTGTAGTCATTTCCTGTACATCCAGAGAGTGTGTTTTTTCTAAGATGGTAACTCTCCTTTCTCTCTTCTCTCTGGCTCAGGAAGAGAAAACAAACTCCAAGCCTCTGGCCTGACCAGGGGTTCTTGAGCCAAAAAGCAAACAGCCCTAGCAATTAAGCCTTTTTCCTTAATGCCCTGCTGTGGAACAGCAGGAGTTAATTACCAGAAGTCAGCTGCATTAGACCTGAAAATAGCAAAGAGTTAAAGAAAGAAAAAAATGTAGCAAAAGTAAGGTACTTTTGCCACCGCAACCACCAATGCCCCCATCACTGCCTCCCCAGGAAACCCTGTGATACCAGGAAGGTCCCAGCAGTAGAAGCTGGGGCGATGTTCACTGGGTAAAAGCATCTGCTGTTCAAGATGAGGATCTGGGTTTGAATCCCAAGCACATGCCTCAAACCCTTGCTCTGTGGACAGTGAGGACCGAAGGATCAATGACACTTGCTCTCCCACAGCCTGGTCAAAAGATAGTGAGCTGCAGGTTCAGTGAGAGAGGTTCAGTCTCAAAGGAATAAGGAAGGAAGAGTGTGACAGGTCAGGATGCCTGATTTTCAACTCTGGTCCCTTGGCCACACATATTCACATCCACACTTACACAAAAGGAAAGAAAGCAAGAGATAAAAACCAAAGTGAATGGCTCTGGAAGGACATTTGAATTTGATCTGTGACCTACACAAATTTACATGGTATGTAGATATCCCCCACAAATCCCGATAGATAGGTAGATAGATAGATAGATAGATAGATAGATAGATAATAGATAGATATAGATAGATGTGGTAGATAGATAGATGATAGATAGATAGATAGATAGGTGATAGGTAGATGATAGATAGATGATAAATGATAGATAGATGATAGACAGGCAATAGATAGATAGATAGATGATAGATAGGCAATAGATAGATGATAGATAGGTGATAGGCGATAGATAGATAAATAGATGATATATAGATGATAGATAGGTGATAGATAGATAGGTAGATAGATAGATGATAGATAGACAATAGATAGATGATAGATAGGTGATAGGCGATAGATAGATAGATAGATAAATAGATAATATATAGATGATATATAGATGATAGATAGATAGGTGATAGATAGGTAGATAGATAGATGATAGACAGACAATAGATAGATGATAGATAGGTGATAGGCGATAGATAGATAGATAGATAGATAGATAGATAGATATATAGATGATAGATAGATAGGTGATAGATAGATATAGATAGGTGATAGATAGATGATAGATAGACAGACAGATAGATAGATGATATATAGATGATTGATAGATAGATAGGTGATAGATAGATAGGTGATAGGTGATAGATAGATGATAGACAGACAGACAGACAGACAGACAGACAGATAAAAGCAAGCAGGATGGGGATGCAGCTTAGTTGGTAGAGTATTTGCTTAGCATGTATGAAGCTCTGATTCCATCCCCTGTATACATGGTGGTGCTCACCTATAATCCCACACTTGGGAGGTGGAGGCAGAAAGATCAGACGTTCAAGGTCATCTTTAGGTATGTATTAGCCTGGGCTACATGAGGCCCTAGTAAATCAGAATAAAACATTAAAAATAGAGAAGAGGAGCCTGGAACCTCACACAGAAAGTCTGTGGGCTAGAGGTAGAGCTGGGGGTGGGCCATTTGCTTGTAGAGAGACAGCGGACAGAGTGAGGGAGTCAGTAGGAATTAAGGTCACGAGAGAAAAGAACCAAGCCAGCAGAGCTAGAGAGGTCGGAGAAGAAAACCGGAAGAAACAGCAGGAATCCGGAATGCTCTTCTAAGTACTGGGCCTGTGACTCACTGCTTGAAGGGTTCTGGAGCTATAATCTGGTGACATGCAGCAAAGGGACCCTGGGGGTCCACCAGCACCCTACAGGCCTGGGTACTGCCGATGAGTGCTGTCTGCTCTGGGCTGCATTCTGATTGCAGAAGGTCAGGTTCTTCCTCTCTTCTCCCTTCTTCTGGTAGGGCCCTGAAGTAGGAAGGGGAAGGGGCTGCGTGAGGCTCAGGAAGGAGAAAGGATAAGTCCAGAGAAAGGTAGAGGGAGGGACAAGGCACCATGGGTATTTCCAATGAGCAGTTGTTCCCAAATAAATAGACCAAGTGACAGAAGGTGCCTCAGTGCTGAGGACCAGAGGGTAAAGGGAACGGAAAAGACTTGCTGGCTAGGAGATATCCAGCTAGAGAGTGGTTACCTGAAGAGAGTCCCCCAGTGAGGGGCTGGGGGCGTGGCTCAGTGGTAGAGCCTCTGCCTAGAATCCCCCAGTGAGTGGCTGGGGGCGTGGCTCAGTGGTAGAGCACCTGCCTAGAATCCCCCAGTGAGGGGTGGGGGCGTGGCTCAGTGGTAGAGCACCTGCCTAGAATCCCCCAGTGAGGGGCTGGGGGTGTGGCTCAGTGGTAGAGCACCTGCCTAGAATCCCCCAGTGAGGGGCTGGGGTATGGCTCAGTGGTAGAGCCCCTGCCTAGAATCCCCCAATGAGTGGCTGGGGGCGTGGCTCAGTGGTAGAGCCCCTGCCTAGAATCCCTGAGTGAGGGGCTGGGAGCGTGGCTCAGTGGTAGAGCCCCTGCCTAGAATCCCCCAGTGAGGGCTGGGGCATGGCTCAGTGGTAGAGCCCCTGCCTAGAATACCCCAGTGAGGGGCTGGGGGTGTGGCTCGGTAATGAGTACTTTTATTCCCAGTAATGGGTGAGGAGTGTGGCTCAGTGGTTGCATGCACGAGGTCCTATGCTCAACCCTTTATGCCTCCCGTGAAAGAGAGTCTTGCTCATCTCCCTGATCCCCAGCCCTCACCTTGGGAATCGGAAGAAGGCATGTATCACCTTCACCTCCCAACTGTTGCCAAAGACGTGGACGTTTGAGGTGACCTCTCCACTGGGCAACATGAAGTCATTGCTTTGGTCCTTGTCATAGTTTCCACACAGGCCCCGTATCAGCCCACGGTATGTGGTAGGCAAGGAGATCACTGCAGGAAGAAGGAGTGCCCTGTAGTGAGCTCGACACTGTCCTCTGTCATAACGAGAGCCCCTCTGAAGCTGAGGGCTCTATTCCTGAGTATGACCCTTCTCCCCACAACCTGTGTGAGCTGCACCTTTCCACTTTCCGTCCCAGGAACGGGGCTCCTATTTCCTGTGGCAATTAGTTTTATTGTTTTATTCCCATCTTTTGATTGCTGCTGTTTCCGTTGGTTGGTTTTTGTTTTCATTTTTAAGACAGGGTCTCAGATAGCCCAAGCTGGACTCAGACCTGCTATGCAGCTGAGGCTAGCCTCGAACTCCTGATATTCCTATATCTACCTCCTAAGTGCTAAGATTAGATGTGCTCCACAGCACCCTGCACTGTCTGTTCTTTTTTGGCTTGGGTTTGATTGGTTTCTTTGAGACAGGCTATCAGCCCTGGGTAGCATGGAAGACCGTCCTGCCTCCGTTCCTGACGGCTGGGGTTACAGGTTCAAGCCAGCACCCCTGGCACAGAGAGAGCCTTCTGCCGTCGGCATCCCTGTCTGTTACCTGCGCTGTGCTTTCCATCAAAGTCCAGCACCATTTCAAAGTCAGTGGCGAGAAGCAGCCGTTGAGCCCGCAAGATGACCCGCAGGTGCTCATTAGGATTGTAGGGCACCGACACCTTCTGATTGTTGACCTTAAACGGAAGACCGGGGCTGCAGAGCGTGTTTGGCGGGCCACACCTTCTCTTGCTCCTGTCTGTACCTGCCCCTACCCAACTCTCCTCACCACAGCATGATGTCATTCCAGAGTCTTCACTACCCAAGTGCTAGAGACCTCCCTTTCCTACCCCAGTTCCTCCCTTGCGAAAATTCAAAAGGTGGCTCAGTGGGTAGAGCGGTCCTTGTCACTAACCCAGAGGGCCCGAGTGCAAGGAGAGAACAGAGTCCTCCAAGTTGTCCTCTGACCTCCACACGTGCACTACGGCACATGCACGCCCATTCCTATACACACGTGATATAGGTAAGTGTAGGTGCTAGAGGGATGGCTCGTTGGTGAACAGGGCTTGCTGTTCTGCTGGAGGACTGCATCTGCTTCCCAGAATCCTCGTGGAGCTGCTCACAACTATCTGAGAGTTGGCCTGCAGAGTACACGGTACCTTCTCCTGGCCTCTGTGGGTACTCATACATGTATGGCACACACACACACACACACACACACACACACGCACACACACACACACACACACATGCTCCATTTTCAACATGTGCACCACCCCTCCCCCATCTCTCCTCTTGGCCCTCTCAGCCCTGTGTTTAGCCTTACTGCCCTATGCCACCTTTCTCCATGACGTAAGGCCAACCCTGACGTCTATCGAACTTCCTGACAGTGGGGTACTCAGGCTTTGCCAGACCCAGGTGGCCTACAGTAGTCTCCTTGGGTTCCTTCAGGCCCAGTCCTGCCTCTTACTCACCAAAACCCCCAGGCCTTCTTGGAGCTGGATTTTATAGCCGTAGACGATGGTGGTCACTTCGTGCAAGGTTGAGCTCCCTTTGGGGGATATTTTGTTGCGCCCCTCCATGATCAGGGGCTCAATCCCTCTTGGGAGCTTGTCCAGTGTCTTTATGAGATAGTAGTTCATACGACCCAGGAAGCGGTAGGTGAAGCCATCGAACGTATGGTAATAGGGGTCCCCAAAGATGGTACATTTTTCCAGCTCTGTCAAGAAGTGTGACTGTTGAAAAGGACCTCAGCCCCGTTACTGGTCTTCCGGAATCTTCCCCACTGGGGTGCTCTGATCACCCTCACCCAGCCCTGTTTCTGACTCTTTCAGCTATGGGGCACCCTACCCACCTTCCCGCTCCCCCATGGCTCCCTTACTGTTGGCTGCACAGTCACTGCTGCCATCATCATTGTGCTGACAGTGGGACCCTGACGGGCAGATGAAATTCTGGCACTGAATGACCCCATCCGTGCAAGCACAGCTCTGGGTGCAGCCGCTGGAGATCCAGGTCTTGCCTGCCTGCAGAAGTGAGGACAGAGGTGGCCATTCTAAAGAGAAGGCTTAGCTTCCTGTGTGAAGGGTTTATCATTGCCCTCCCGCCCTACAGGTTCCAACTTGATTAAGTCAACCAACTACTGGAGGAAAATGCTTGAAGAGATTTGCATCTGTGGTTAGGTGTGTGGCTCAGTGGTAGAGCCCCTGCCTGGAATTCCCCAGTAAGGGGCTGGGGCGTGGCTCAGTGGTAGAGCCCCTGCCTAGAATCCCCCAGTGAGGGGCTGGGGGCGTGGTAGAGCCCCTGCCTAGAATGTGAGGGGCTGGGGGCGTGGCTCAGTGGTAGAGCCCCTGCCTAGAATCCCCCAGTGAGGGGCTGGGGGCGTGGCTCAGTGGCAGAGCCCCTGCCTAGAATCCCCCAGTGAGGGGCTGGGGGCGTGGCTCCATGGTAGAGCCCCTGACTAGAATCCCCTAGTGAGGGGCTGGGGCAGGGCTCAGGGGTAGAGCACCTGTCTAGAATCCCCCAGTGAGGGGCTCAGTGGTAGAGTTAGTGCCTAGCATGGATTAGGCCCTAGGTTCTAGAAAGAAAAGAATCTATCTGTATTTTATGTTATTATTACCCCCAAATAATACAATAGAACTATTTGTATAACATTTACCTAGTCCTGGTCATTATAACTCCTGTAGAATTATGTAAAACCTATAGAAAGCTATACAAGCACTATGGTACAGTCCGGTGGATGTATGTGTGCATGTGTTCATGTGTTCATGTGTGTGTTTTTTTTACATATATACGTATGCATGTTGTGGAGGCCAAAGGGCAAGCTTATTCCTCGGGAGTTCCGTCTGGTTCCTGGAGGCAGGGTCTCATTACGTTTTGAGACTAGGTTGAGGGGCCGGTGAACCTCAGGAACCCTCCGGTCTCCATCTCTTCAGTTCTGGGATTACAATAAACACAACTACACCAGACTTTAGACAAGAAAAAGCCCACACACTGACTGTGCACGTGGATGCCACAGCGTGTGTGTGGAAGGCAGAGGACATCTCTTTCAGGAGTCCATTTTGTTTTCCCACTATGTGGGTATCTGGGGCCAAAGGGCTTTGTGGGATGTGCATTTATCTGCCGAGGCATCCCCTTGGCCCACGCCTGGCTTTCTCTACAGGGTTCTAGGAATCAAACCGACACCCTGCAAGGCAAACACTGACTGAGCTGTCTGCCCAGTTCTGATTGGGAGGTTAGAAGGTTCTCAGCAGGGAAGCCCAGCTATAGGATACCCTCGACCAAAACACAGTGCTTCTCAACCGACTGGGCAGCTTTGGAGGGACACATATGGAGTGGCGAGGGAGGAAGGAGATAAACAACCCTGAGACCAAGGGGGACCGGGTGCCAGATGGCCTGACATTGCTTCTTGTGCTTTGAAACAGAGTCCCTTGTAGACCAGGCTGACCTCCAGTTGCCTCTGTAGTCAGAGAGGGTTTTGAACTTGGATCCTTCTGCTTCTTATCTTCCCGACACTAGGGTGACAGGTGTGCATCACCACGCTGGTTTATGTGATGCTGGGGGTTGAACCCAGAACTCTCTGTGCTAGACCAATCTTCTGCCCGCTATGCTGCATGCCCAGGACTACTACCTCACTTTATACGGGGCTTGAACGTCTTTGTTTTTTGTTTGTTTGTTTGTTTTGGTTTTGGTTTTTTTTTTGTTTTTCTTTTCTTTTTTTCGGAGCTGGGGACCGAACCCAGGGCCTACCACTGAGCTAAATCCCCAACCCTTGAACGTCTTTGTATTTGGGTATCTCTAGGGTGTCCTGGAACCAAGAATATCCATTCCCATGCATGCCCAGGAGCTGATGGAACAGGCTTTGTCCAGAAGACAGTTGCAAGTGCCCTTTGCATCTTGGTACCATGGAGTCCTTCTCAAGACACTGTTCTTGGCCTTTTGCTGGGTTTAGTTGAGATAAGGTCTTAAGTAGTGCAGGCCAGTCTCGAAGTCACTATATAGCTGAGCGTTTTTCTTCCACTTCTGACCTTCCTGCTCCCACCTCCCCGGCAGCAGGACCCAAGGTGTCTGCTACGACGTGCAATGTGTTCCCATTGTTTTATTTTTATTTTTTCTTTTTTTCCGGAGCTGGGGACTGAACCCAGGGCCTTGCGCTTGCTAGGCAAGCGCTCTACCACTGAGCTAAATCCCCAACCCCTCCCATTGTTTTAAATACACTGCTCAGGAGGGGTTAGTGGATTCGTTTGCAGAGGGGGAGAGGAAGCACCAGGTTTCTGTCTGTTTTGTGCACCTCCACCCTGGTGTGTCAGCTGTGGGAAGTCTCTGACACGATTCCCAGTCTATGAGGGCTGGGTTGCTCAATGGATAGGGTGCTTGCCTATGATGCACTGAGCCCTGAGTACCACACAACCTAGGGGTGCTACAACAGCCCCTAGCACTCAGGACTCGAAAGCAGGAGGATCAGGAACTCAAAGTCATCTTTGGCGATCCAGTCAGTCTGAGACCAGCCTGACCTGTATGAGTTCTTGTCTTTAAAAAGGAAAAAAAAAAATCCAGTCTACATCCTAACAGCCTTCATAGTCCGGGGCCTTATAAACACAGGGGCATCCAAGACTGACAAAGGCAGTGAGTGCCCCAACCCCACGGTCCACGTCTGCACCAACTCACCGGGATGATGTCGCCCTTGATATCTCTGCAGTCACAATGGTCTTTGCGTACACACGTGTCCTTATCGAGCAGGTAGCCAGGTCGACAGACACAGCCCTCCCTGCAGGTGTAGTGGGTTTTGTGGCTGGCGTCCTCACAGTGGCCATCAGGGTTGGAGCAGGAGCGTGGACAGGAAGGGAGGCAGTTGGTGCGGAGGCTGTTGACGGGGCACTTCATAGCTATGGGGTGGAGGGAGAACGGGGCTCACGCCATGCCTCGGCTCCTCCAGTCAGGAGCTGGCCCCGTCCCTCCCTTCCCACAGTCTTACTGCTGGAGACACAGTTATGGCTACCGTCTTCGTTCTCCTCACACTGGGTCCCTGAGGGGCACTTAAAACGTTGGCACTGAAAGGACCCTTTCTTGCATTCACAAATCTGGGAACACCCAGAGGAGATCCGTGTCTGGCCGACCTGCAGAAGCCACAGGAAGGAAGAGAACAGAAGGGTTGGTCCTAGGAGATGAGCTTAGTTTTCTGTCCCAGGGTCTGTTCGGACATTTTATTTTACATCCCAACCACAGTTTCCCCTCCTTTCCTTCCAACCACGCTCACTCCCATGTCAGTTTCTCCTCAGAAAAAGGCCAGGCTCCATGGATAGATATCAATCAGTCATCAATGTCAAGTTTCAGTAAGACTGGGCACCTTCTCTTCTATTGAGGAAAGATAAGGCGACCCAGTGGCGGAAAGGGTCCCAAAGGTCCCAACGGTCAGACACAGCTCCTGCTCCCATTGCTAAGGGTCCCACAGGAAGACCAAGCTGCACAACTGTAACGTGTGCAGAGGACCTAGGTTAGTCCCCTGCAGACTCGCTGGTTGGAAGGTCCTGCTCGAGGGTCTTGCATTTGTCCTCTGAATCTGTAGGTTCCATATCTATTGAGTCAACCGACTAGAGATGGGAAAGGGTTTTTAAAATTGCCACTGGGACTGTGGGCATAATTCAGCCTTACTAGAATGCCCTGTGTGTGTGTGTGTGTGTGTGTGTGTGTGTGTGTGTGTGTGTGTGTGCGCACATCCAGCCATGTTGAGGGTAGACCTTAGTTAAGTGTTGGTCCTTGCCTCTCAGTTCCATTATTTACTGCTTGTGTATACCACCAGAGTTAGTACCCACATTTCTTGGGACTTTTCCTAGCTTCACTTTCTATATCACAGTAGGACAACTGGTGCCCCAGTCAGCTGTGCCCAGCTTTTATGGGTCATGGGGATTCAAACTCGGGTCTTCACACTTGTGCAGCGAGCATTTTATCCACTGAGCCAGCTCCCACGCCCCCTTGCGGTCTCCATGCCCGCTCACCTGGATGAGGCTACCGTGGCTGTCTTTACAGTTACAGTGAATTCTAAGCATACACTTGTTGTTATGCAGCACGTAGCCGGATCGACAGAAGCAGCCCTCCTTGCAGGTGGAGGGGACTTCAGGGCTGATGCCCCCACAGAGGCCCTCTGGGTCCGAGCAGGAAGGCAGGCAGGAGGGAAGGCAGTGGGTGTAGAGGCTGTGGGCCGGGCACTTCAGAGCTGTGGGGCGGAAGGAGATTAGCAAGAATGTGGAGCCCAAGAAAGCAGAAGCCATGTTAAAAAGGGTGCACAGAACAACCAAAAAAGGTTACGGTTTCCCCTGCCCCCTTTTTTTTATTCATCAGCAAACATTTACTCAGCATTGACTCTGTGTGTGTGTGTACCTGTGTGTGTGTGCCTGTGTGTGTATGCCTGTGTGTGTGTGCTGTGTGTGTGTGCCTGTGTCTGTGTGTGTGTGTGTGTGTGTGCCTGTGTGTGTATGCCTGTGTATGTGTGCCTGTGTCTGTGTCTGTGTGTGTGTGCCTGTGTGTGTGTGCCTGTGTGTGTGTCTATATGTCTGTATGTTCCTGTGTCTGTTTGTGTGTGTGTGCCTGTGTCTGTGTGTCTCTGTGTGTCTGTGTGTGTGTCTGTGTGTGTGTCTGTGTGTGTGTCTGTGTGTGTGCCTGTGTCTGTGTGTGTGTGTGTGTCTGTGTGTGTGTGTCTGTGTGTCTGTGTGTATGTTCCGTGTCTGTTTGTGTGTGCGCCTGTGTCTGTGTGTCTCTGTCTGTGTGTGTGTCTGTGTGTATATGTCTGTGTGTGTGCCTGTGTGTCTGTATGTCTGTGTGTGTGTGTCTATACATGTGTGTCTGTGTGTGTGTGTGTCTGTGTGTGTGTGTGTGTGCTGTGTGTGTGTGCCTGTGTCTGTGTGTCTGTGTGTGTGTGTGTGCCTGTGTGTGTGCCTGTGTGTGTGCCTGTGTGTGTGTCTGTGTGTATGTTCCTGTGTCTGTTTGTGTGTGTGTGCCTGTGTCTGTGTGTCTCTGTGTGTCTGTGTGTGTGTCTGTGTGTATGCCTGTGTCTGTGTGTGTGCCTGTGTCTGTGTGTCTGTGTCTGTGTGTGTGTGTCTGTGTGCCTGTGTGTATGTTCCTGTGTCTGTTTGTGTGTGTGCGCGTCTGTGTCTGTGTGTCTCTGTGTGTCTGTGGTGTCTGTGTGTGTGTCTGTGTGTACATGTCTGTGTGTGTGCCTGTGTGTCTGTGTGTGTGTCTGTATGTCTGTGTGTGTGTGTCTGTACATGTGTGTCTGTGTGTGTGCGTGTGTGTCTGTGTGTGTGCCTGTGTCTGTGTGTCTGTGCCTGTGTGTGTGTGTCTGTGTGTTTGTGTGTATGTTCCTGTGTCTGTGTGTGTGTGCCTGTGTCTGTGTGTCTCTCTGTGTCTGTGTGTGTGTCTGTGTGTATATGTCTGTGTGTGTGCCTGTGTCTGTGTGTCTGTGTCTGTGTGTCTGTGTGTCTCTGTGTATGTTCCTGTGTCTGTTTGTGTGTGCGTGCGCCTGTGTCTGTGTGTCTCTGTGTGTGTCTGTGTGTATATGTGTGTGTGTGCCTGTGTGTCTGTGTGTGTGTCTGTGTGTGTGTGTGTCTGTACATGTGTGTCTGTGTGTGTGCCTGTGTCTGTGTGTGTGCCTGTGTCTATGTGTCTGGGTATGTGCTGTGTGTGTGTGTCTCTGTGTGTGTGTATACCTGTGTCTGTGTCTGTGTCTATGTGTGTCTGTGTGTGTGTCTGTATGTGTCTATATGTGTGTCTGTACATGTGTGTCTGTGTGTGTGCCTGTGTCTGTGTATCTCTGTGTGTGCCTGTGTCTGTGTCTGTGTGTGTGCCTGTGTCTGTGTGTCTCTGTGTGTGCCTGTGTCTGTGTCTGTGTGTGTCTGTATGTGTCTATATGTGTGTCTGTACATGTGTGTCTGTGTGTGTGCCTGTGTCTGTGTCTGTGTGTGTGCCTGTGTCTATGTGTCTGGGTATGTGCTGTGTGTGTGTGTCTCTGTGTGTGTGTATACCTGTGTCTGTGTCTGTGTGTGTGTCTGTATGTGTCTATATGTGTGTCTGTACATGTGTGTCTGTGTGTGTGTCTGTGTCTGTGTATCTCTGTGTGTGCCTGTGTCTGTGTCTGTGTGTGTGCCTGTGTCTGTGTGTCTCTGTGTGTGCCTGTGTCTGTGTGTCTCTGTGTGTGTCTGTGTGTGTGTCTCTGTGTCTATATGTGTGTCTGTACATGTGTGTCTGTGTGTGTGTGCCTGTGTCTGTGTGTCTGTGTGTGTGCCTGTGTCTGTGTGTGTGCCTGTGTCTATGTGCTGTGTGTGTGTCTCTGTGTGTGTGTATACCTGTGTCTGTGTCTGTGTGTCTGTATGTGTCTATATGTGTGTCTGTATGTGTGTCTGTGTGTGTCTGTATGTGTGTCTATACATGTGTGTCTGTGTGTGTGTCTGTGTGTGTCTGTGTGTGTCTGTATGTGTGTCTGTGTGTGTGTGTCTGTGTGTGTCTGTATGTGTGTCTGTGTGTGTGTCTGTGTTTGTCTGTGTGTGAGTCTGTGTGTGTGTGTCTGTATGTGTGTCTGTGTATGTCTCCAGAGAACTAATTTCCTTCTTGTCCTTTCTTTGATTCTCCCATCCATGAGCCCATATCCCTAACCTACAGTTTCCTTACCGTAGGTGACACAGTTACTGTTGCCATCTTTATTGTCTATGCAACGGGACCCTGTTGGGCAGCCGAAGTCTTGACACTGGACAGTCCCTCCCTTGCAGGTGCAGTTCTTGGTACATCCCCTGGAGACCCATGTCTTGCCTTCCTGTAGAAGCAGCAAGACGAGAGCGGGAGTGAGGACCTCAGCCCTGTACATAGCAGCTGTCCGAGGACTCACATTTGCTGTCTCTGTCTGCAGACTACGTCTATTGAGTCAATCAGTGGTGGGTGGGAAATATTTTTAAAACAGCTGCCCCTCTGGCTGTGGACATTCCTTAGCTTGACTACCATCCCCAGTAAGTAGCAGAGAGCATGGCTCAGTGACAGAGCACTTGCCTAGAGCCCTTTAGAGCAGGGCTGGGGATGTGGTTCAGGGATTGAGCAACTGCCTAGAATCCCCAAGCCAGGAGATGGGAGTATGGCTCAGCAGTACACACTGGTCTAGCATATACCAAGAGCTGCCAACCTTCAGCTGCAGGGCAAGCCACATAGATAGGGAAAAATCACACGGCAAGACAGAGAAAAGGAGAAAATGGCTCTCTAGCCCACTTTAAAAAAAAAAAAACACCACACATTTGTGTTTGAGTATGTGTGTGAACGGGCATGCACTCCTGAAGGTCAGAGGACATTTTCACGTGTTGGTTCTTGCATTTCACCTTGCACTGAAACAGTCTCTCGTTCTGTCTCTTGTCTACCTGTCCCCCCCGTCTCTCCCATCTTGGATCTCGTGATGCTCACCACTATGATGTACCAGAATGTCTAGCCTGCAAGTCCCTGAGGGTGGTCCTGTTTGCACCTCCTGTATTTCAGCAGGAGCTCTGGGATTTGAGATGTAGAATACCACGCCTAGCTTAAGTGGATTCCGGGGACTTGACCTGAGGTCCTCACCCAGGAAGCAATGTCCTTTAGCCCTCACCAAGCCCTCTCTCCATGCCCACTCACGGGGATGAGAACACCATGGGTGTTCTTGCAGGTACACGCACTGCTGTGTATACACGTGTCGTTACTCAGCACATAGCCGGACTGACAGACACAGCCCTCCTCGCAGGTGGAGGAGGCTTTGGGGCGCGTGCCCTTGCAGAGGCCGTCTGGGTCAGAGCAGGAAGGCAGGCATGAAGGAAGGCATTTGGAGTAGTGACTGTGGGCCGGGCACTGCACAGCTAGGCAAGGAGGGAAAGCAAGGTTAGTGGAGGCTTCTAGAGGGCCCCCAAGGACACGGGGACTACAGAAACAAGACAGGGCAGAAGAGCTAACGGAAGCCAGGGGTTTCCTCCTTTTGTTATTCATTCAGCAAACATTGACTGAGCAGGACTGTGTGACAAGTCCAGATGGAAAAAGAGAATGTTTTTTTCTCAACTCATTGTGAGAAACTGACACGGAGAAGCAACTGTTGGGCAAGCCTTTACGGACAAGGTCTGTGTGGGAACCCCGGAGAGGAGAAAGTGAGAAAAGGTGGATCTCTCAAGATAATGTGGGACACCGATTCTCATGGTTAGCTTTAGCTCTCAACTTGATGCAATGGAGAATCATCTAGAAGAGAGTCTTAGTCAGGTATCGTCTTGGTCAGATAGGTGCAGGGAAATGCTGGTGGGGAAGTGTCTTGACTACTTTAACTGGCATAGGCAGACCGGGTACACTGTGGAAGGCCCAGGACTGTACAGTAGAGGAAGCAGGCAGAGTACTACTGCAAGCATTGCCCAGCTTTCTCAACCGTGCCTGTGTAACTCTCTAAGTTCCTGACACCTCGACTTCCCCACAGTGACAGACTAGTACTGCAACTGTGAGTGGCGGACAAGAAGCCCTTAGTCCCCAAGTGGCTTTGGGTTGCAGTATTTTATCACAGCCTCAGAAATGAACTAAGATGCTGACCACTGAGAGACTAACACTGTGAAGGGACGCAGCCTAGCCATAGTCCCCAGGATCCCTTCCCACCATGTCACATCCTATCCCTGACCTCTTAGGCCCAGGGGACTAAGCTCCTTGCCCCGGCCCCTGATTCCTCAGTCTAGGGACAGTCTCTCCACCTCCCCTCATGGCTGCCTTACTGATTTCAGCACAGTTACTGTTGCCGTCCTCGATGTCCTGGCACTCGGTCCCTGAGGGGCACTCGAAGTCGTGGCACTGAACAAGTCCTGCCGTGCAAGTACATCTCTGGGAACAGCCCGTGGTAATCCAGTTCTTACCTGCCTACAGAAGCCACAGGAGGATGCAGGATGCAGGAAGTAAGGACAAAGGGGCCAGCTCTAAGGAGACAGGCTTAGCCTCCTGTCTGAAGCTTCCTTATCTACTGAGCCAACTGCAGACGGGCAGGGAGCATGGGGAAAAGATTGAATTCAGAGCTATCGAGTGTAAAGGGCCTATGCAGACTCCACTAGGAAGAAGATGGGATAGGCCTCTGCCTTAAGAGTGCCTAGAATCCCCCAGGGGTGGGGTGGAATGTGGTTCAGCAGTAGAGCATGTCCCCAGCCTGCTGCAGGAGCTAAACCACTCCAAGGACCAATGCTATAGTGGTTTACATCCCAGGCTCATAGGACAGAGGGAAGAAGGAGGGCCCCCAGTCCCAAATTCTATGTCCACTCACCGGAATGAGGGTGCCCTGGGAGTCTTTGCAGCCACACTGAGTTCTGTGGACACACTTGTCCTTATTGAACACAAAGCCAGACTGGCAGAGGCAGCCTTCTATGCAGGTAGAGGGGTTTTTGAGGCTGGTAAACTCACAGTGGCCATTCACGTTGGAGCAGGATGGGATACAGGAGGGAAGGCAGTTGGTGTGGTAGCTGTGGGCTGGGCATTGCAGAACTGTGGGGTACAAGGATATGAGATTCACGTATAGGGCTTGAGAGCGCCTAAGGAAAGAGGGGATAAAGAAACTAGGATAGGCAGAATGGCAAGTTTATTCATATAGTGAGCACGAACAGTGCTCTGAGTCCTAAGAGAAGGAAGAAGGAAGAGTGTGTCTCTAGAGTCAGTGTGGGAACCCAACCACCAGGAAATAGAGACAGAGTCAATGCCCTGTTACAGGTCCTCAGACCCCTCTCCACTGTGGTCCCTAGTATCCTGACCCCTTAGGCCCAGAAGACTAAGTTCCTTCCTGCCCTGTTCCTGATAGATCATCCATGATCATACCCCTCCATTTTCCCATGGCTTCCTTACCAATTTTGGCACAGTTACTGTTTCCATCAACACTGTCCTTGCATTCGGTCCCCAAGGGACACTTGAAATTCAAGCAATGAATGTCCCCTCCTTTGCACGTACAGTTTTGGATACAGCCTCTGGTGAGCCAGGACTTGTCTGCCTACAGATACAGAAATCATGGAGAGAGGAAGATAGAGATGGCAGTTCTGGGGAGACAGCTTCACGTCCTGTCTGAAGGACTCACATCGTTCTCTCTGTTAACAGGTTTCACTCTGTAGAGCCAAGCAATCACAAGTGGAAAAAAACTGGAAAAACTATTACAAACGGGAGTTTTGGTCTATCTCAGTAGGCTTGTGACTACCTAGAATCCCCCAGTGAGGGGCTGGGGGCGTGGCTCAGTGGTAGAGCCCCTGCCTAGAATCCCCCAGTGAGGGGCTGGGGGCGTGGCTCAGTGGTAGAGCCCCTGCCTAGAATCCCCCAGTGAGGGGATGGGGGCGTGGCTCAGTGGTAGAGCCCCTGCCTAGAATCCCCCAGTGAGGGGTGGTATGTGGCTCAGTGGTAGAGCCCCTGCCTAGAATTCCCCAGTGAGGGGCTGGGGGAGTGGCTCAGTGGTAGAGCCCCTGCCTAGAATCTCCCAGTGAGGGCTGGGGGCGTGGCTCAGTGGTAGAACTGTGGCTTAGGAATTTCCTGTAGGGGTCTGCCTGTGAACATAGCTTAGTTACAGAGCAAAGCTGCCAAGTACTTGCCTTGAATTCCCAAGTGATAAACTTGTAAGGGAGATGTGCGGTTAGATGGTAGAGCACTTGCCTAGGCCAGACCTAGCTTCATATTGCCAGGCTAGTGGTAAAGACAGGGCAGGGGTGGGAGGCGCTTAGATGAACAAAAGCAGAATAAAGAAGAAATGGCTGCCAATCTCACTTTGAAAGAATTCTTATTCATTTGTGTGTGTGTGTGTGTGTGTGTGTGTATGTGTGTGTGTGTGCTCATGTGTGCACATACATGTGATAGGCCATGGCACATGTGTGGAGGTCAGAGGACAACTTGTGGGAGTCGACTCTCTCCTTCAACCACATCAGTTCCAGAAATTCTCTTGGCCTTTAGGCAAACACCTTTACCTTCAGAGCCATGTTCCAGGAATGCTACTTCTTTTCAAACTAACCTGTGTGTGTGTGTGTGTGTGTGTGTGTGTGTGTGTGTGTGTGTGTGCATGTTCTGTGTTTATTCACGGCACACATACATGTGGAGGTCAGAGGACAAATCTTGGGTGTTGGTACTCACATATTTAGACATTTTGACAGCACCAGACTATCAAGCCCCTAAATTTTGGGGCATTACCTGTGTCTGCCTCCCTTGTCACATAGAAGCCTGGGATGTCATGAAGGCTTCTGCAAACAGTTCCCTGAATGGTGGAGATTCCAAACATGTCCTCATGCTTGTGCTGAATCAGGTCCTTACTCGCTGAGCCATCCGCCCCGCCCACCACATCCTGCACAGACTCACCGGGATGAGGACACCCTGGTTATTCTTGCAGACACAGTGACTCCTGAGCACACACTTGTCTTCGTACAGCACATAGCCATGTTGGCAGACACAACCCTCCTTGCAGGTGGACGGGGTTCTTGGACTGGTGCCCCAACAGAGGCCTTCTGGGTCAAAGCAGGATGGTGGACAGGAGGGGAGGCAGGCGGTGTAATGGCTGTGGACTGGGCACTGTACTGATGGAGGGGAAGAGAGAGTAGTGTCAGCAGAGAGCGACAGAGCGGCCCAAAAGTCACAGAGGCTGCAGAAACCAAACTGGGATGAATGACCAACACAACTTGTGTTTCCATTTTCTTTTCCTTTTATCTCTCCTTCTGTTAGTCATTCAGCAATCATTCGCTGGGCATGGGCTGGGTACCAGCCCTAAAGAGAGAATAAAAGAATGCATCTTCCAAGTCTATGTGGGAGCCTAACCATTGAGAGAGTGATACTGAAAAGGGGTGCAGTCCAGAGAGGGCCCCCCAAATTTCTCTGTATTGTGGTATTTATTGTCAACGTCCAAGGCCAGGGGACTACGCTCTTTCTTGCCCTGTGGACCCCTTCAGTCATAAGCACACACTTCCCACTTCCCCCACTGCCCTCTTACTGATTTTGGAACAGACACTGTTCTGGCACTGAGTCCCTGGGGGGCAGGTGAAGTTGTGACACTGGACAGTCCCTCCCACGCAGGCACAGCTCTCGGTGCAGTCCCTGGAGATCCAGGTCTTGCCTGCCTGCAGAAGCCATGGGAAGCAAAAGAAAGTGAGGACAGAGAGGTCCTAGGGACCCAGGCTGTCTGTCCTCCTGTCTGTCCTTCTGTCTGCCCCCTCTATCTGTCCACATGCTCTACATCTAGTGAGTTAGCCAACCACAGGCAGAGACTATTTGAAAAGGAACTGGGTGTGGAAAGGGGGCTTATCAGCTCGTGCTCTTAAATCCTCAGCAGAGACTCTGAGCCTGTCTCAGTCACACAGGTCACCTGCCTAGAACCCTGCAGTGAGGGGCTCAGGTGTGCCTTAGTGGTACAGCATTTGCCTAGCCTGTTCCAGAACCTGACCAACGTTCAAACTCAAGGGCCAGCCAGCCAGCCAGGAGCATTCCAGGCAGACAGAATTAGAAAGGAGGCAGGAGAAAGTGGCCCCCAGTTCAACTTTTAAAATGTTTTATATGACTACAAGGAGGACCTAGATGTGAAGAGCACTTGCTGCCTCGGAGAAGACCCAGGTTCAATTCCCAGCACCCGTACGGCAACTCACAATTCCTGTAACTCCAGTCCCAGGGGATCCAGTGCCCTCTTCCAGCCTCTGTGGGCACCAGGTTCACGAATAGAATACACGCAAGCCCGCACACACATGAAAAGAAATCTTTATAGAGATTTACAACGTGTGTGTGTGTGTGTGTGTGTGTGTGTGTGTGTGTGTGTGTGTGATGGTGGTGGTATGTTCATGTGTGTGAGTGCTGGCCCACAGATAACATGCCTATCTACGGTGGGTTGTGGAGATTCAGACTCAGCTCCTCATACTTGCACAAAAAAGCAATGGCCCCACTGACCTGGCACCCCCGATCCCATGGAACACCCACTCACCGGAATGAAGCCACCGTGGGCGTCTCTGCAGTCACAGTGAATCTGGAGCACGCACTTGTGATGATGCATCACAAAGCCAGGTTGGCAGAGGCAGCCCTCCGTGCAGGGAGACGGGACTTTGGGACTGATGCCCTCACAATGGCCATCCGGAGCAGTACAGGAAGGCGGACATGCGGGAAGACAGTCTGTGAAGCGGCTGTGGGGGGGACATTGTAGAGCTATGGGGTGGAAGGAGATCAGGGTTACTGGATGGGGCCCAATAAACCACAGAGCTTCAGACTTTTTTCCTGGTTACTAATTTTGAGAAAATGTACTGAGCATGGGATGCGTGTCAAGCCCTTAGCAAAGTAGTAAGAATGTTCTCTCGGGGTTGGGGATTTGGCTCAGTGGTAGAGCGCTTGCCTAGCAAGCGCAAGGCCCTGGGTTCAGTCCCCAGCTCTGAAAAAAAAAGAAAGAAAGAAAAAAAAGAGTGTTCTCTCAGCTAAATGAAGAAGGCTAATGAGCGAGAGATCAGCGTCGAGAAATGTCTCAGCAGAGCCAAAGGGCCACAGAATCTCTCCCCACTGTGGTGCCTAGTCTCCCAACCTCTGAGCCCACGACTAAGCTCCTTCTTGTCCTGCCTTTGATCCCTACAGCCATGCACACCCTCCCCACCTTCCCCCTCGGCCCCCTTACTGATTTTGACACAGGAACCACTGCCATCACTGCTGTCTTTGCAGTAAGTCCCCAGGGGACACTGGAAATTCCTGCACCGGATGTTCCCTCCCATACAGGTACAGCTCTCGGTGCAGCCAGCGGAGATCCAGGTCCTGCTTGCCTGCAGAAGCCATGGGAAGAGAAAGGAGGTAAGAAGGGAGCCAGGGCTAAGGAGACAGCCTCACTGTTCCTGGGTATGCAGGTTTTTCCTCACTGCCTGCAGCTCTGCATTTACTGAGTCAAAACCCTGTGGATGGACTCGGGATCCAGGGCTTTGAGTTGGCCCAGTCCGAACTCTATCTCATCTATGAACGGCTGGAGCATGTGAAAGGTCCAGTCCCGCAGGTCCAAAGCTGCAGGATCTCCATGATCCAGGTAACAACAGGATAACTGAGAAGGGTCCCGGTGGGGACCCAGCAGACGCCAGAGGCCTCAAACCAGACCAGTGAGTCATGGTAATGAGTATTTGTGAATAAAGCTGTATGGACGGAGGGGCATACTGTAGGACAGACACACTGACACACTACGGCTCCCACGACGAGATGTTTTATGTGCTTTGTCCTGTGTCATTAATTCTCGTTTATATTTTCTTTTGGTGGGGAGGGTGTAAGGGCTGAGGGTGGCTATGAAGGGACAGGGAGATCAGTGGGATGAGATGTGTGGTGTCAAACTCACAGAGAGTCAATAAACAGTTAAAAACACTATGGGTGGAAAATACTTGAAGAAATAAGGGCATTCAGGGCTGTGGGCATAACACCTGCCTGAACTCTGTGGTTAGGAACTGGAGATTTGGTTCAGTTATGGACGCCTGCCTAGAGTTCTCTCTCACTGAGGGTTTGTGGGGGGCGTGGCTCAGTGGTAGAGCACTTGTCTCTCCTGTGCCAGGCCACGAGCGTCCTTCACACTCCAGGGTCGGCTGGAGTGCGTGTGGCAGTGCACACCTTTAATGAATCCTAGCGTTCAGGAGACAAAGTTAGACAGACCTCTGTGAGTTCAAGACCAGACCTCTCTGTGTACATAGTGAGTTCCAGGACAGTCGGGGCTATGTCGGGGGAGGAGCTGACACTAAAATCTGGTTCCCTAATTGTTTCTTGATTGTGTCAATAAAGGCAGCGGAAGCTAATTGCTGGGCGAAGAGAAAAAGGTGGGATTTCCAGGCCCCAGGAGGAAGAGGAGGAAAAGAGACAGAGAGTGGGGCTTTTCTGCCAGGCTTTGGAGGGAGGAGCATGAACCAAGGCCTGGGGGTGACTGAACCGGTGGCAGTCTCTACCACTGGCAGATCTCTAACGTAGGATCGCTGATACGTTTAGAGCGATAGAGCATGGCCCTGCCGTTGTGCTATCTGGCTGGTTTTAAAGTGTTAGAACTGTCTGGTGTTTTCCATCCGCGGTGACTCAGGTGGGCAGGAGAAAAGGCACAGCCTGAGTGGTCTGGTGAAGCTGAGGGAGACCAGAGCAGCTTGGCGAAGCTCGCCGTGGGGGCTGAGTGAGATGGCTGTTGCCAGCACTGAGCTAGGAGTAAGCATGGTTTTTCAAAATTACACGCAACAGGGCTATAGAGAGAGAGACCCTGTCTTCAAAAACAGAAACAGAACAAAAACAAAACCACAGTCGCATCCAGGGCTAACAAAAGCTGAGGGAAGAAGTGGTATTTTACTTTTATTTTAAATCTTTGTGTGTGCACCTTCCCGTGTATGTTCACATGTGTGGGAGTGTTTGTCCATGTGTGTGTGAAGGTCAGAAAATAACCCAGAATGTAGGGCCTCACCCCTCTCGTATATTGTGAGGGTGTCTGTTTTTGTCTCTGTCTAATCACAAAACTAGCTAGTCCAGGGATTCTCTTGTCTCCAAGTAGAAGCTCGAGGCTACCATGTCCAGCTTACTAGGTTTGAGGTTCAAACTCAGATGCTCGCACTCGCCAGGCAAACATTTTACCCAGTAAGCCATCTCCTCAGCCACCCACCAATCCCACTTTCCACGCCCACTCACGGGGATGAGGCCGCCCTGGGCGTCTTTGCAGCCGCACTGAATTCGGAGCACACACTTGTCATTATTTAAGAAGTAGCCGGGTTGACAGATACAGCCCTCCTTGCAGATAAAGGGGGCTTTGAAGTTGGATTCCACACAGCTGCCATCCAAATTGGAACAGGAAGCGGGGCAGGAGGGAAGGCAGGTGGTGAAGTAGCTGTGAGCAGGGCACTGCAGAGCTGTGGGGTAGAGAGGGCGGAGTAAATGAGGGGACCCAAGGCAGCCCAGGTTATAGAAACCAAACACAGCACGATGAACAACAGATCTGTGGGCCTTGTCTGTCTTTTCACTCATTTAGAAAACATTTACTGAGCGTGGGCTTTTTGCCAAGCCCTGGGGAAGAAGGACGTGGGGGAGTCTAAAAAATGATGCATCTCTCAAGTCAGCATGCGTGCGACTAACCATGGGAGATTTAAAGCGGAGAATGGCCCAGCCCAGCCCAGCATTGGGTGTCCAGAATCCCTCCCCACTGTGGGACCTCCTATCCCCAGCCCCCAAGGCCAGAGGACTAAGCTCCTTCATGCCCTATCTCTGATCCCTCCAGTCATGAGTGCACCGTCCCTTTCTTCCCTGTGGATCCCTTACTGATTTCGGTGCAGTTACTGCTGCCATCGATACTGTCCTTGCAGTAAGTCCCTGGGGGACACTGGGAATTCTGGCACTGAACGGCCCCTCCCATGCAGGCACAGCTTTGGGTACAACCCTTGGAGATCCAGGTCTCGCCTGCCTGCAGAAGTCACAGGAAGAGAAAGGGAGGGTGGAGGAGCTTGTCCTAGGAGACAGACACACCTCCTGTCTGAAGTATTTACATTTGCCCTCTGTCTAAAAGTTTCACAACTATTGAATCAAATAATTAGAGATGGGAAATAGTGAAAAAAAGAGATTATGTCTAGGGCAAGTGGGTTAGCTCAGTGGTAGAGCACCTGCCTAGAATCCCCCAGTGAGGGGCTGGGGGTGTGGCTCAGTGGTAGAGTCCCTGCCTAGAATCCCCCAGTGAGGAGCTGGGGGTGTGGCTCAGTGGTAGAGCCCCTGCCTAGAATCCCCCAGTGAGGGGCTGGGGGCGTGGCTCAGTGGTAGAGCCCCTGCCTAGCTGGGGGTGTGGCTCAGTGGTAGAGCCCCTGCCTAGAATCCCCCAGTGAGGGGCTGGGGGTGTGGCTCAGTGGTAGAGTCCCTGCCTAGAATCCCCCAGTGAGGGGCTGGGGGTGTGGCTCAGTGGTAGAGCCCCTGCCTAGAATCCCCCAGTGAGGGGCTGGGGGTGTGGCTCAGTGGTAGAGCCCCTGCCTAGAATCCCCCAGTGAGGGGCTGGGGGCGTGGCTCAGTGGTAGAGTTCTTGCCCAGCAAGTGCCAGGCCCTAACCAACTTTCAGACTCAAGAACCAGCCAGAGACACAAGGACACATGTGGAGGAGGTCAGAAGACAACTTGTGTGAGTCAGTTCTTTCCTTCCACCATGTGGGTCTTGGTGATCGAACTTGGGTGTTCAAGCTTGAGAGCAAGTGTCTTTTTGGAGTCATTCCCTGGCCCCCAGCTTTGTTAAAAAAAAAAAAAAAGGAATCTTTACTTAAAAATTAATTAAACTTGAAAAGATTAATTTTTAAAAAGTGGGGGCCAATGAATGGCTTGGGGTGTGTGTGTGTGTGTGTGTGTGTGTGTGTGTGTGTGTGTGTGTGTGATATTTCCATGCTCACTCACCGGAATGACAGCACCCTGGTTGTCTCTGCAGCTACACTCAACTTTAAGGACACACTTGTCTTTATCCAGCATGTAGCCAGGTTGACAGACGCAGCCCTCCTTGCAAGTAGAGGGGTCTTTAGGGCTGGGCTCCCCACAGTGGGCACTGGGGTCCAAGCAGGAAGGGAGACAGGTGGGAAGGCAATCGGTGTAGTTGCTGTGGGCGGGGCACTGCAGAGCTACAGGGTTAGTGGAGAGGGCACAAGGAAACAGAGGCCGTCAACATCAGACTAGGCAGAATGACCAGCCAAGTCTGGGGCTTTTTCCTTCTTCTTATTGTTCAAATCGTAAACATTTGCTGAGGATGCGCTATGTCTCCAATAGGGAGAATAGAACGAAAGAATAACCTAGTAAGGGAAACTTGTCATTGGGATAACTAACACCAGAAGGGACTCAGCCACGCCCTGTGACCCCCAAATCCTTCCCTCCTTATCTTCAACCTCTTAAGTTGGGGTTAAGTTTCTTCTTGCCCTGCCTCAGGCTCTCCCAGCCCTGAGCACCCCCACCCCACCCTCCCCCCATGGCCCCCTTACTGATTTCGACACAGGAACCACTGCCATCAATGTTGTCCTTGCAGTAAGTCCCTGGGGGACACTCGGAATTCTGGCACTGAACGGCCCCTCCTATGCAGGTACAGCTCTGGGTACAGCCTCTAGGAATCCAGGTCTTGCCTGCCTGCAGACACCATGGGAACAGAAAGGGAATAGAGGAGTCGGTTTTCATTTTTTCTCCCATTCTCTGGGACCACATCTGTTGGGTCAACCATTAGTACATGGAAAATACGTTTTAAAGATACTGCATCTGTGAATATCACTTGACTAGAATCTGGAGGCTGTTTCAACAGACAACATCTGTGTGGAATTACCAGCAAGGGACTAGGGCATGCCCACAATGGTACAACAAGAATTCCACAACAAGGAGCTAGGAATGGTTCTCGGGGAAAGAGCACTTGCCTAGTCTATGCCAGGACATACCTTCCTTCACATTCCAAGGCCAGCTATACAGACGCGAACATCGCGTGTGAGCTCACAGACTAAGAGGTGCAGAATAAAGAAGAAAAAAGCCATTCCCATTCCCCTGCCTCCACTCACCGGAATGAGAGCACCGTGCGTGTCTTTGCAGCCACACTCAATTCTGGGCACGCACTTGTCCCAATCAAGTAGAAAGCCAGGGTGGCAGAGGCAGCCTTCCTTGCAAACGGAGGGGACTGTGGGGCCAGGGCCTTCGCAGCGGCCCTCTGGGTCCGAGCAAGAAGGGGGACAGAGGGGGACGCAGTCAGTGTAGCGACTGTTGGCTGGACATTGCAGACCTGTGGAGGGGAGGGAGGGTGTGGTTAGCGGAGCGGATCGGACGAAGCACATGGAAGTAGAGGCCTCTGTGCAGAAGGCAGACTTCACAGAAGGTCAAGGAGATGCTGCTCCACCCCATTCCCATTATTCCTTCAGCAAGCATTCACCCAGCATGCCCTGTTGGCCAATCCAAGAGTAAATAAAATATGGGGCAGGGCCCCACAAGTCCATGCGGGAGAATAACAATGAGAAGAGACTCAGCCGACCCATGGCTCCCACAGTCTCTCTACTATGATACCTTCCATCCCCTACCTCTAAAGCCCACCAGGGGACTAAGCTCCTACTTGCCCTGCCTCTGGTTCCTCCAGCCAGCAGGACAGCTTCCCCATCTTCCCCCATGGCCCCCTTACTGATTTTGACACAGGTACCGCTGCCATCACCACTGTCCCTGCAGTAAGTCCCAGGGGGACACTGGAAAACCAGGCACTGGATGCTCCCTTCTGTACAGACACAGCTCTGGGTACAGTCTCTGGAGATAAAGGTCCTGTCTTCCTGCAGAAGGCAGAGAAAGAGACAGGAAGTGGAGGGAGGAGAGGCTGGCCAAGAGACAGCCTCATCTCGGCAGGTAGAAAATATCTGAGAACAAATCCTTCTGTTGCTCATATGCATAACTCAGCAGAATAGAACCTGCCTAGACTCTCCCAGTGAGGAGGTGGGGGCTTGGGACAGGGCACTGGGGGACGGGCCAGTGGTAGAATGGTGGCCTCAAATCCTATAGGCGGCATAGCTCAGCCTGTGGAGCACCTGACTAGAATCCTCAGTAATAGACGTTGTGTGACTCTCGATGGACTAACACCCCGCGCCCTTCGCTCAGTGGTTCAGTGGTTAAGCACTTGCCTCCCCTGTGCCTGGACCTGAACAACCTTCACATTCCAGCACCAGCCACAGAGACTGGAGCACCCCAGGGTGCAGAGCAGAAGAAATGAGTCAGTGGGGTTCCAGTCTGTGTGGGGCTCCTTTTCATGTTCTCATATATTATTGGTTGGTTTGTCTGATTCGAGACAGGGTCTCAGTATGGAGTCCTGGAGAGTCTAGAACTTGCTATGTAGAGCAGGTTGGCCTCGAACTTTAGGGATCCACCTGACTCTGCTTTCCAAGTACTGGGATTAAAGACATCAGCTACTCTCTCCCTCCTTCCCTCACCCTCCTGTGTGTGTGTCTGTGTGTGTCTGTCTGGGTGGGACACTCTGTTTTTGTACATGGCGAAAACTGAGGATCAACACCTAAGACTGTCCTCTTCTGTGAGCACTTAAGTCAGCCTACACACATACACACACACACACACACAGAGAGAGAGAGAGAGAGAGAGAGAGAGAGAGAGAGAGAGAGAGAGAGAGAGAGGCAGAGACACAGAGACACAGAGACACAGAGACACAGAGACACAGAGACACAGAGAAACAGGCAGAGACAGAGACAGATAGACTATGTGTGTGTCTGTCTGTCTGTGTCTATGTCTATGTGAGTGTGTGTGTCTGTGTGTCTATGTCTGTGTGTGTCTATGTCTATGTGTATGTGTGTCTGTGTGTCTATGTCTATGTGTGTTTGTGTGTGTCTATGTGTGTCTGTCTCTCTCTGTGTGTATCTATGTGTGTGTGTGTGTCTGTGTGTCTATGTCTATGTGAGTGTGTGTGTCTGTGTGTCTGTCTGTGTGTGTCTGTCTATGTGTGTGTGTCTGTGTGTCTATGTCTATGTATTTGTGTGTGTCTATGTGTGTCTGTCTCTCTCTGTGTGTATCTATGTGTGTGTCTGTCTATATCTATGTGAGTGTGTGTGTCTGTGTGTCTATGTCTATGTGAGTGTGTGTGTCTGTCTGTGTGTATATGTCTGTGTGTTGTTGTCTATGTGTGGTCTTGCGCTTCCTAGGCAAGCGCTGTACCACTGTGTCCCCAACCCTGTGTGTATGTGTCTATGTGTGTGTGTCTGTGTGTCTATGTCTATGTGTGTATTTGTGTGTGTCTATGTGTGTCTGTCTCTCTGTGTGTATCTATGTGTGTGTGTGTCTGTCTATGTGTCTGTGTCTATGTCTATGTGAGTGTGTGTGCCTGTGTGTCTATGTCTAGTGTGTATTTGTGTGTGTCTATGTTGTCTGTGTCTGTGTGTATCTATGTGTGTGTCTGTCTATATCTATGTGAGTGTGTGTGTCTGTGTGTCTGTGTCTAGTGTGTATGTGCCTCTCTCTGTGTGTATCTCTCTGTGTGTGCGCACACACACAGACATGGAGGTCAGAGGGTAATTTTCCTTTCTATCTCTCTCTCTTTTTTGTTGATCGTCACCACAGCACACACGAGACTAGCTTTCAAGTGTCTGAGGACCCTGCTGTCTTCCTTTCCCGTATCCCAGTAGAAGCAGTGGGATTTTAGACCTAGGCTCTGCGCGTCTTACATTGGTTGTGGGAATTCAAGCCTAGGTCCAAACACTTGCAGGACAAATACTTCATAACGGAGGGATTTCCCCAGCCTCCACCAAGCCTACCGTCTGCTCCCACTCACTGGGATGAGAACGCCGTGGGCATGTTTGCAGCCACACTGATTTCTGAGTATACACTTGTTATTACTCAGCACGTAGCCAGACTGACAGATGCAGCCCTCCTTGCAAGTGGAAGGGACTGTGGGACTGACTCCTTTACAGAGGCCATCCGGGTGCAAGCAGGAAGGTAGACAGGGGGGGAGGCAGTCAGTGAACAGGCTGTGGGCGGGGCACTGCAGAGCTGTGGGGGTAAAAAGAATGGGGTTAGTGGAGAGGTCCAGAAGGGGCCTGAAAAAGCAGAGGTTGCAGAAACCAGGCTGGGCAGAATGACCAAGAGATCTTGGGATTCTCCCATTTTTTCTGTTATTCATTCAGTGAACATTTATTGGGCATGGCCTATGTGCCAAGCCCTGAGAGAAGAGACTTAGAATGGACGACCCACGTCATTGTCAGATAGTATTGAGAGACTAATCCAGAGAAGGGTCTCGGCAGAGCTATGGATTACCAGAACCCCCCTCTCCTGAGGGACCTCAGGACCTTGACCTCTTAGGGCAAAGAACCGAGCCCCTTTTCGCTCTGCCTCTAGTTCACCCAGCCATGAGCACACATACCACCTCTGCCCGCCCCCACAGCCCCCTTACTGATTTCGACACAGGAACCGCTACCATCACTGCTGTCCTTGCAGTAAGTCCCAGGGGGACACTGGGAATTTTGGCACTGGATGGCCCCTTCTATGCAGGTACAGCTCTGGGTACAGCCCTTGGAGGTCCATGTGTTGCCTGCCTGCAGGAGCCATGGGAAGAGGTAGAACGTCACGATGGGGGGACTGGTTAGAAAGCGCGTCACATCCTGTTTCATGGACTCAGGTCTGCTATCTATTCAGAGCAATCAGGACTACCTATCTGTGTCGGAAGTATTTAAGGAAAGCCTGCTTCTGTTGCTGTGTGCAGAGGTCCACCGTAGCACCTGCCTAGACTCTTCTACTGGGGATCTGGGGAGATGCTCAGTGTTATAATGGGGACCTGGGAATACAGTTCAGCTCTAGGGCACCTGATCAGATCCTCAGTCATCAGAGGACTGGTGTGACTGGTATAGACTTGCCTGTCTCCCCTCCATGAGGGCTGGGGGGTGTAGGCTCTGTGGTAGAGCCCTCACCCAGCCTGTGCCAGGACACAACCTTCACACTCCAGAGGCAGCCACACAGACAAGAGCATTCCAGGTAAGATTACAAGAGGTGATAAGAACGTGGCCTTCTCCAGCCTATGCTGGTTTTCAAACCATTCTCTGCCTGCTGTTTCCTGACTCCCATATCTATCTGTCTCTGCCTCTGTTTCTCTGTGTTTGTTTCTCTGTTTCTCTCTGTGCCCCTCTGCCCCCCCCTCTGTGTGTGTGTGTGTGTGTGTGTGTGTGTGTGTGTGTGTGTGTGTGTGTGTGTGTAGGCTGACTTAAATGCCCACAGAAGAGGACAGTCTTGGGTGTTGATCCTCATTTTTCGCCGTGTACAAAAACAGGGTGTCCCGGCATCACCGTCTCTGTCTGTCTCTGTCTCTCTCCTACCCCCATTCTCCCCCTTTCCTTCCTCCCCTCAGTTCCTAGATGTTGTCCACTACTGTCTCACAAGTTTCTGGGGATTCTTCTCTTCCTCTCAGAACTCCCAGGGGGAGCCCTGCAGTTAAAGACCCAGGCTACCGTGGCCAGTTGACAAGGGTTGTGTAGATTCAAACTCAGGTCGTCACACACTCACTTCACACAAATTATTTGCCCAGTGATTCATCTCTGCATTCCTTAGCAGCCCCCCGCCCCCCGCTGTGGGTACTCACTCACCAGGATGAGGGCACCCTGTGTGTCTCTGCAGTCACACTCAACTCTGAGGACACACTTGTCTCTGTTCAGCACGTAGCCAGACTGGCAGACACAGCCCTCCTTGCAGGTGGAGGGGACTTCAGGGCTGGTGCCCCCACAGAGGCCCTCTGGGTCCGAGCAGGAAGGCAGGCAGGAGGGAAGGCAGCTGGCAAAAAGGCTGTGGGCGGGGCATTGAAGATCTATGGGGTAGAAGGAGAGCGGTTAGTGGAGATGAACAGAGGGGGCCTAGTGAGTCAGATGCTGTTAAAAAAAAATATCGAGCTGGACAAATCAACAGCAGAGCCTCCTGCCCAATTCTGTCCCTCATTCAGCCAACATTTATGGAGGGTGCCGGTATTCTGAGCACTGAGGCTAGAACTAGGAAGCCTCCAACTCTCAGTCAATGTGGGAGACGAGCATTGAGAAGAGACCCAGCCCGGCAGGGAGACCTCAGAGTTCCAAGCTCTTCGGACACAGCACCGAGTTCCTTCTCGCCCCCTCCCTCTCTCTCTGACTTTTTTAACCACCCCAGCCTCCACCACCACCCCAGGCCCAGGGATAGCCCTTACTGATTTTGGTGCAGTTACTGCTGCCATCAGCATTGTACTTGCAGTAGGTCTCTGGGGGACAGTGGGAATTCTGGCACTGGATGGTCCCTTCTGTGCAGGTACAGGTCTGGGTACAGTCTTTGGAGGTCCAGGTCTTGCCTGCCTGCAGAAGGCAGGCAGTGAGAAAGGACGTGGAGTCTGAGGGATGCTCCAGAGAGACCAGCCAAGCTCAGGCCTGGAGGGTTTATGTATGCTCTCCCTAACCAGTTTCCACATGAGGGTGTACAGCTGTGCTGCTGTGACCAGACACTGAGGAGCTAATGGGCAGGCAGAATTTTACTTCCTTAGAGCCCCACTCTGACCCTCTCCACTAACCCCAATTATTTGCTAAAACACTGAGTCTATGGCTGGGGTTAAATTAGGTTGTAGAGAGCATATGCAGAAAGAATCTTTTAATAGGCGCCACTGTATGACTCTCATAGAGTCCTGGCCTACTGTGTGTCTGGCCTACTATGTGTCAGGCCCCGAGCAGTCTTCTCATTCCACGGCCAGCCTTTGAGAACGGGGCATCCCAGGCTGAGCAAAGCAAGAGAAAAGATAAAACTGGCCCTCGGTCCCACTCCCCACACCCACTCACCGGAATGATGCCACCGTGGGCATCTTCACAGCCACAATGAGTTCTGGGCACACATGCGTCCTCACTGAACACAAAGCCATGGTTGCAGAGACATCCCTCCTTGCAGATGGAGGGGATGTTGGGGCTGGTGACCTCACAGTGGTTGGAGCAAGAAGGTAGACAGGCGGGGAGGCAGTCGGTGAACTGGCTGTCCGCTGGGCACTGCAGAGCTGCAGTGTGGAGAGAGAGTGGTTAGTGGAAAGGGGCAGAGGGGACCCAAAGGAGGAGGAGTGAAGAAATGGGGGTAGGCTGAAATTCAGGGGAGTCTGACCTGACCTCACTTCTCCCTTTTTGTTATTCACGCAGCAAATGATTTCTTTCCTCCCCCCCCCCCCCGGGGGCTGGGGACCGAACCCAGGGCCTTGCGCTCGCTAGGCAAGCGCTCTACCACTGAGCTAAATCCCCAACCCCCAGCAAATGATTTCTAAGCTGTGGTTGCCAAGCCATGAGGAAATAAGAAGATGGAGCTCCCAGGCCAGTGTAGGAGACTAACTGAGAAGCTAACAATGAGACTCAACCCAGCCATGGGTGTCCAGAGTCCCTCCTAGCTGTGGTACTTCTGATCCCCTACATCTAAGACCCAGGGACCACGGTCCTTCTTGCTCTGCCTCTGACCCCACCCACCCACCAGCGCACCCTGCCTGCTCTCTCTCTTACTGATTTTGGTGCAGTTAGGGCTGCCATCATCCCTGTCCTTGCAGTAGGTCCCTGAGGGACACTGGAAATTCCTGCACTGGATGACCCCTTCTGTGCAGGTACAGCTCTTGGTGCAGCCTCTGGAGATCCAGGTCTGGCCTGCCTGCAGATGCCATGGGGAGAGAAAACGCCTGACAACCACGGACCACGTCTAAAGAGGCAGCTTCACATCCTGTTTGAAGGACTGCCATCTGCCTTTCCTATCTGAAGCTTCCTCCTCCATTGACTCAACACTACAGATTAGAAATACAAATACATTTTTAATTGCAGCTGGTGCGGTGCTTATAGCCTAGCAGTGCAGTGACTACCTAGAATTTCCGAGTGAAGTAATGGGGGGGGGGATGGGGAAACAGCAGAGGTCATGTCTAGGGCTCCCATGGCATGTGGCTGGGGCTAGACCATTTCCCTAGTCCGTACCCATCTTCTTAGGATCATCTCAGTCGGGGAGGAGCAGAAAGAAGAGGCCTCCAACCCCACTTTGCATTTACATATGATTCAGGTGCATATGCGAGAACACATATGGTTTGAGAACAGAACACCATCAAGGTGTCGGTCCTCACATTCCAACTTGTATGGAGGCAAAGTCCATCTCTTTGATGTTGCACACTGCTCTCTACCTATACAGAACTAGATGCAATTTCAGGGGTTCTCTGTCTCCAACTCCCGTTTCCTAATAGGAGCCCTGGGATTAGAGACACAGGCCACCACGCCCAGTTCACATGGATTGTGGGGATTAAAGCTCAAGTCCTCATACTTTCTGAGCAAATATTTTACCCAGTTAGTCATCCCGCTGGCCCCACCAAGCGCATTTCACACACACACACACACACACACACACACACACACTCACCGAGATAAAAGCACCTTGGGTGTCTTTGCAGCCACAGTGACTTCTGAGCACACACTTGTCCATATGCAGCACATAGCCAGGCTGGCAGATGCAGCCCTCCTTGCAGGTGGAGTGGGCGTTAGGGCTGGTGCCCCCACACAGGCCCTCTGGGTCCAAGCATGAGGGTGGACAGGAGGGGAGGCAGTGGGTGTAACGGCTGTGGGCCGGGCACTTCAGAGCTGTAGCATAGAGGGAAATTGCAGTGAGTAGAGAGGACCAGAGGGCCAGAGGAAGCAGAGGCTTCGGGAACCATGCTGGGCTGAAAGATAACAGAGTTTGTCTGTCTGTTTGATTTCCCTTTTGCTATTGATTTGACAAATATTTATTGTTCATGAACTGTGTGTCAGGGCCAGAGAGAACCGTGTAGAACGTGGCTGTGGGGCTGGAGAGGTGCTCAGAGGTTAAGAACACTTACTTGGCTTGTCCTCCGGAGGAACTGAGTTTGGTTCCCAATACCCATGACCATCAGCTCCAAATCTAACAGCCTCTTCTGACCCCTGCCAGCCTTCATCTGCACACGCGTGGAATATGCACATATAGGCATATGCAATTAAACGTAAATAAAAAGAAATACGTTTATTAATTTAAAAAGAGATGTATCTTTAAATTTAAATGAGGCTTATCATTGAGAAACTAGAACTGACTAGTCTGGTGTGGGTGCTCAGAATTCCTCTCCACCATGATACCTCCTTAGCCCCGACTTCTTATGCTACCAGACTTATTGCCTTGCCTCTTGTCTCTCCAGCCACGAGCACACCCTCCCCACCCCCCTACCCCACCATGGCTCCCTTACGGATATTAGTGCAGTTGCTGTTGCCATCCGCGATGTCCTTGCAGTAGGTCCCTAAGGGACACTGAAATTTCCTGCAGTGGATGATCCCTGTCACACAGGTACAGATTTGTGTGCAGCCTTTGTTGATCCACGTCTCGTCTGTCTACAGAAGCCACAGGGAGAGAAAGCGAGTAACGAGACTGGTGCTGGTTCTGGGTCAGTCTAGCCTCCTATGAGGAGCTTGGTATGTGCTGTCAGCAGGTTCCACACCATACATGGATGCAGAGTATTCGAAGGGGAAAGGCATCGTGGGCTGTGAGCATGCCTCAGTCCAGCAAGGGGCTGGTCTGTTGCTCACTGGTGGGGCGGAGGTCTAGAATCTTCCATTGGGTACCTGGGAGTATAGCTCAGAGGCAGAATCTCCGTCTAGAACCCTTCAGTAAAGGGCTAGTAGAGGTCCATGGGTAGAGATGAGGCCTAGAACCCTTCAATGGAAACCTGGGACTGTAGCTCAGATACAGAACCTTTACCTAGATTCCTTTAAGAGTATCTGGGGGCACGGCTTAGTGGTAGAGCAATTGCCTAGCATCCGTTCCTGTGGAACTGAGAGCATGGGTCAGTTTTAGAGCATCTTCTAGGGAGGGGCTTAGGACATGGCTCAGGCGTAGAGCACTTGCCTAGCAAAGTTCCAGGAAAGACCGACTTTCATTTTATGGGACCAACCACGTAGTTAGGCACATCTCACGTCCCACTTAAGAAAAGTCTTTGTAAGTGTGTATCTGTGCAACTGTGTGAGTACGGATGCATTTAAAGGACGGTCTCACGGGCTGGTCCTCATTTTGTGTTCCTGTATTGAGCAGTCTCCCCTCAACCCCCGCCGCATCACTGTTACTCACATAGAAATAGCTAGTTCACAAAGTTTCGGGGAATTATCCTGTCCCCTACCTCTTATCTCCTAGCAGGAGCCCTGGGATTACAAACACGCCCCACCCAGGCTGACATTCAGGTCCTCACACTGTGGTGAAGGGGCAAACATTTTATCCACTGAGCTCCCTCCAGCCCCTTACCAATCCCCACCGGAAATGCCCACTCACTGGGACGACAGCACCCTGGCCGTCTTTGCAGCCACACCGATTTCTGTGTATACACTCCTCATTATACAGCACGTAGCCAGAATGACAGACGCAGCCCTCTTTGCAAGTGGAGAGGGCTTTGGGTTCCTCACAGTGGACATTCATATTAAAGCAGGAAGGGAGGCAGGAAGGGAGGCAGTTGGTGAAGCTGCTGTGGGCGGGGCACTGCAGAGCTGTGGTCGGGGAGAGAGTGAGGTTAGGGGAGAGGAACCCAGGTCAGAGCAAGCAGAGGCTCTCGAGACAATACTAGAATGCCCAAGCGAGTATAGGGCTTCCCGCCTTTTGTTATTCATTCATCAAACGTTCCGTCATTGGGCACACATTCCCTGCCCTCCCCCACGGCTCCCTTACGGATATTGGTGCAGTTACTGTTGCCATCCTCGATGCCCTTGCAGTAAGTCCCTGAGGGACAATGAAATTTCCTGCACTGGATGGCCCCTCCCATGCAGGTGCAGGTCTGGGTGCAGCCCCTGTTGATCCAGATCTTGTCTATCTGCAGAAGCCAAGGCGAGAGGAAAGGAGTCAGGGCAGAGGGACTGGTTAGAGAGAAACAGCCTCGACTTCCACCTCAAGGGCTGACCTCGGCCCTCCCTATCGGTGGTTCCACATCTACCGAGGAAACCAAACATGGTTGGGAAAGATTTGGAGAGAAAAGGATGCCTCTGGGATGGCGGACATAGCTCAATAGTATTTAAGTGGCTGACGTGTGCCTCACTGTGGGGCCGAGGACCCCCCCTCGGTGCTTGGAAGCACAGCTCAGATGCAGAACCTCTGACTAGAATCGCCATCGACGAGTGGTAGGTATTTGAGAGGGGCTGAGGAGGCTGTGGCTTCGAGATTGACCATTTGCCTAGAATGCTCTCAGGGAGTCTAGGGGCGTGACTGTCTCGTACCCTCCAGTGAGAGGCTGGGGGGCGGGGCATAGCTCAGTCGTAGAAAACTTGTAAGGATCCTCTAAGAGGGCTTGGGTGTGGCTTAGCAGTAGAGAAATTGCCGAGGAATCACTGATATGAGGGTAAAGGCCTTGCTGGTCGGTATGGCAGCGGCCAAGAATCCAGAGGGACATGGTGGGAGGCTGGCTGAGAGTAGCACAGAACCCACAGTGAGGGCCAGGGAGTATATCGAAGTGTTAGAGCCCCTGACCAGACCTCCAGAGAGGAGATCAGTCTCAGCAGTACAGCATCGGTGTAGCATGCTCCAGGATCTCACCAACCCTCACATCACACGACCGGCCATACAGACAGACAGAAGAAAGCCGAGGAAAGGAGAAAGTAGTCTCTGATTGCACTGGCTGTGTCAACGTGACACAAGCCAGAGTCATCAGAGAGGAAGGGGCCTCTGTGGAGGAAATGCCTCCATGAAATCCAGCTGTGAGGCATTTTCTCAATGAGTGATCAGTGGGGGGAGGCCTCGGCCCATGGTGGGTGGGCTGATGGGCCTGGGTTCTATAAGAAAGCAGGCTGAGCAAACCATGGGAGGCAAGTCCGTGAGCAGCACCCTTCATGGTTTCTGCATCAGCTCCTGCCTTCAAGTTCCTGCCTTGACTTCTCCCAATGGTGGTCTATGATTCTTTGCAGTGTAGGCTGCAAAGAAAAAGCCCTTTCCTCCCTAACTTGCTTGTTGGTCATGATGGTTCATTGCATCAGTAGACACCCTAAGACACCAATCCTGCCTTTAAAAAAAAAAAAAGGCTTTAGGCAGGGGTGAGGGACACACATTTATGTGTGGCACTCAGAGGACAGTCTCTAGGGTTGGTCCTCATCTTCCGCCTTGAATTGAGACAGTCTCTTCCCTTCCTCCATTCCTCCCTCTGTCATCATGATTTTTGTCTCTTCTCTCTGCTGTCGTCCCTAACCCCTGCCTACACACTAGCTAGCTCTCACGTTTCTCGGGCTCTCCTGTCCCCACCTCCATCTCCTAGTAGGATATCCCTGGAATAACAGACACACCGTCGAGGCTTACGTTGGTTGTACCAATTCAAACTCATGTCCTCACCCTCGGGCAGGCAAACATTTTACCCACTGAACTCTCTCCCCAGCCCCTCCCCCCCGCATCCCACTCTCCACGCCCACTCACGGGGATGAGGACACCCTGGGCGTCTTTGCAGCCGCCACACTCTATGCTGGGCACACACTTGTCATCGAGCAGCACATAGCCAGGTTCACAGACACAGCCCTCCTTGCAGGCGAAGGGGCCTTTGGTGGTGGAGCCCTCACAGTGGCCTTCTGGGTCCGAGCAGGAAGGCTGACAGGAAGGGAGGCAGTTGGTGAAGCTGCTGTGGGCGGGGCACTGCAGAGCTGTGAGGGGAAGAGAGTGAGGTTAGGGGAGAGGATACTGGGCAAAGCCTGCTACAGAGAGCAGAGTAGGCAGAATGTTCCAGAGTGTGGAGCTTCCTCTCCCCTTTGTTATTCATTCATCCAACATTTACTGAATGTGGACTTTTTGTGCCCAGCCATAAGGAAAGAAAGAAAGACTGGATCTCTTGGGGCTGGAGAGGAGGCTCCGCAGTTAAGCAGACTTGCTGTTCTCGGGGTCGATCTGAGTTAAGTTTGGCCTGCTCAAGTCTCCGTAACTCCAGCCCCTGAACATCTCTCTGATATCCTCTGTGGCTCCTGCATGCCCTGACTCAGGTGTACTCACCTATATACTGACATACAGGGAACTAAAAATAAAATCTTTCAAAGGAAGCACGCACCTTCCAAGTTAACGTGGAGACTGCCGGCTGAGGACCCAGACTGAGAAGGAACCCAGCCCAGGCATGGATCCCAGAAGCCATTCCCACTAGATGCCTCTTCTCCCAGATCTCATAGGCCAAGGGGTCTCATCTCCTTCTTGCCCTGCCCCTGGTTGGTCTCTTGAGCCATGAGCACACCCTCTCCACACCCCCGAGGCTCCCTTACTGATTGGGGCGCAGCTACTGCTGTCCCCCTCCGCGTCTTTGCAGTAAGTCCCTGAGGGGCAGTGATGTTTCTGGCACTGGATGGCCCCTCCCACGCAGGTGCAGCTCCGAGTACAACCTCTGTTGATCCAGGTCGTGTCTTCCTGCAGATGTCAAGCGGAAGGAAGTGGGGGCATAGGGTTTGTTAGAGAAGGACAAGGTTGCCTCCTTTCTGAGGGAGTACTTTGTCCTCCTTGTCTCCAGGTTCTATGTGTACTCATTTACCAACTCTGGATGGAAGGTATTTGGGGACGGGGCAGAAAATGCATTGAAGGTTGTGGGCATAGCTCAGCGGTATAGTACGTGCCTAGAATCCTCCAGTTTCACACACTGGCCCCTTCCCAGCCCCCCCGCCCCCGCATCCCACTCTCCACACCCACTCACGAGGATGAGGACACCCTGGGTGTCTTTGCAGCCACACTCTATTCTGAGCACACACTTGTTGCCATTCAGCACATAGTCAGGTTCACAGACACAGCCCTCCCTGCAGGTGGAGGGGGCTTTGGTACTGGAACCCTCACAGAGGCCATCAGGGTCCGAGCAGGAAGGCTGACAGTGTGGAAGGCAGTTGCTGTAGTGGCTGTGAGCCGGGCAATGGAGCTCTAGGGGGGTGGAGGGAGACTAGAATTAGTAGAGGTGACCTAAAAGGTCCAAGTGAGCAAACTACAGAAACCAGACGGGGAGCAGAGAGGTGGTTCAGCCTTTAAGATTGCTTGCTGCTGTTAGATGGGACTTGAATTCAGCTTCCATGTAAGGTGGCTCGATACCTCATATAATTCCTCCTTCAGGGACTCAGTGTTCCTTTTGGCCTCCACATGTACTACACTCACTACACTCATGCACACACACACACACACACACACACACACACACACACACATACAGCACTATACGTGTATTAAAAGCATCCTTTAAGAGAATGCAGACCTTCTAGCTCAGTTTGGAGATGAACAATCTAAAGACAGTGATGAGAGGGTGCTCACGCTCCCTCCCCAGAGTGGTACCCCCCCAACCCCAGATCTTAAAGCCCAGAGGACTGAGCTCCTCCTTCCCCTCCGGATGCTTCCAGCCATGAGCACACCCTTCCCCACCCCCCACCCCCGCCATGGCTCCCTTACCGATATTGGTGCAGTTACTGTTGCCATCATCGATGTCCTTGCAGTAAGTGTCTAAGGGACACTTGAAATTCTGGCACTGGATGGCTCCTTCCGTGCAGGTGCAGGTCTGGGTGCAGCCCCTGTTGATCCAGATCGTTTCTGCCTGCAGAAGCCAATGGGGAGAGGCAGGGAGTTGGGGCAGAGGGACTGGTTAGAGAGAAACAGCCTCAACTCTTGTTTGAAGGGCTGACCTTTGCCCTCTGTATTTACTCATGTCATATCTATCCTAAACATGGAAGGAAGAGATTTGGGGGGAATGCATCTCGGGCTGTGTACATAGCTTACTAGTACAGAGGCATGCCTAGAACCCTGAAGATTTGAAGGTGTGGTTTGGTGTTAGAGCTTAAGCCTATACTCTGCAATTGGTGGCTTTGGGAGCATAGCTCAGAAAAAGAAGTCTGTAGAACACTTAACCTGGCATCCTCTAAAGGGAATAGGAGGTTGGTTGAGAGGTAGAGCAATTGCCCAGAATTCTCCACTGAGGGGCTAGGGACCAGGCTCATAGAGAATCTGCTAGGATCCCCAGTGAGGGTAGGGTATGGTTTAGTGGCAGACCTCAGTCCTCAAATGCATGCTAGGTAATGTATAACTCATTCTTATATCCCTGATCAGCAGAGGAACACTGGTCTAACGTTCTAGGATTTCCTTTTTTTTTTTTTTTTTTTTTTTTGAGACGTGATTTCTCTGTGTAGCCCTGGTTGTACTGGAACTCACTGTGTAGACCAGGCTGGCCTCAAACTCAGATATCCCCCTGCCTCTGACTTCCGAGTGCTGGGATTAAAGGTGTCCTTCACTTTCTAATCTTTATCCATTCAGATAGGGAGCATCCCAAGCAGAGAGAAGCAGAAGAGAGGAGGCAGTGACCCCAATCCCAGCTGGGTTTTTGTTTGTTTTTGTTTTGAGACAGGATCTCATTTGGTAACCCTGTCTGTCCTAGAACTCACTTTGTACACCTAGCTGGTCTTGAACTCATAGAGATCTACCTGCCTGTGCCTGTGCCTGTGCCTGTGCCTGTGCCTGTGCCCGTGCCCGTGCCCCTGCCCCTGCCCCTGCCCCTGCCTCTGCCTCTCTGCTCCTGCCTCTGCCTCTGCCTCCTGAGTACTGGGCTTACAGAAATGTGCCTCCATATGTAACAGTTGTATAGCTTGGCCTTCAAGTATGACTCCTAACAGTAGAAACAGGGACTGTCCTGTGACTCTGTCGCCTGCCTTTGGATTCCTTTCCTCTCATTGGGCTGCCTCACCTAGCCTCAATAGAAGATGCACCTAGTCCTACTGCAACTTGATATGCCAAGGCTGGTTGATCCATCGGAGGCGTCCCCTTTTACTGAAGAGAAAGGGAGGAGGACTGGATAGGGAGAGGGGGAAAGAATTGGGAGAGGAAGGAGGGGAAACTATGGTCTGGATGTAAAGGAAATAAAATAAATGAATTTAAAAAAGAAAAAAAATGTGTCACCATATTCAGTACAATGCTAGTTTTTAGAACAAATGTGTGTGTACATGTATATGTGTGTGTACATGTATGTACATGTGTGTGAACACAGGTATGTATATGTGTGCATGTATGTTTGTGTTTTCTTTGGCATGCCTGTAAATAGGAGTGCATATATCTGTAGAAGCCAGAGAAAACCTCAGGTGTTGGTCCTCACATTCTACAGCTCTCTCTCTCTCTCTCTCTCTCTCTCTCTCTCTCTCTCTCTCTCTCTCTCTCCACCTCCTTCCTTGCCTGCCCCTGTACCCCATATGCCAATAGGAGCCCCTGGAATTAGAGCCAGGCTAACACAGTTTCCACAGGTTGTAGGGGTTCAAGGTCAGGTTCTCACACTTGCAGAACAAATGTTTCATACGCCGGGCCACTTCCCAGCCCCAAGCATCCCACTCTCCACGCCCACTCACGGGGATGAGGACACCCCGGGCGTCTTCACAGTCACACTCAATTTTGAGCACACACTTGTCGTTCCTCAGCACATAGCCGGGTTCACAGACACAGCCCTCCCTGCAGATGGAGGCCGCTGTGGTGCCCCCACAGAGGCCCTCTGGGTCCGAGCAGGAAGGCAGGCAGGAGGGAAGGCAGTGGGTGTAGAGGCTGTGAGGGGGGCACTGCAGAGCTGTGGGGGGAAGAGAGAGCAGGGTAAGTGGAGAGGCCCAGAGGCGGCTTATGGAAGCAGATGCTGTAGAAACAGGAGAAGGTAAAGTGTTCACGAGAATTTGAAGGTAGTTTTTTTTATTTTTTCCCCTCAAAAACATTTATGGAACAGGCTATATGCCAATCTCCTAGGAAAGAAAGTAATAAGAATGGACCTTCTAAGTTATTATAGGGTAGTAGCCATGAGGAAACCAAGACTAGGAAAGTACTTAGCCCAAAAACTGGTCCCTAGAATCTCTCCTCACTGTGTCACCTCCTACCCCAACCTTTAAGGCCCAGGGGACTAAGTCCCTTCTTGCCGTGCCCCCAGTCTCCCCAGTCATGAACAGCACCCTCCCCCTTTCCTGTGGTCCTCTTACAGATTTTGGTGCAGTTAGTGTTGCCATCCTCAATGTCCTTGCAGTAAGTCCCCGAGGGACACTGGAAATTCGTGCAGTGGATGGTCCCTGTCACACAGGTACAGATTTGTGTGCAGCCTTTGTTGATCCATGTCTTGTCTGCCTACAGAAGCCACAGGGATTAAAAACGGAGCCGGGGCAGAAGGTCTGGTTCCAGGGCCACAGCCTCATCTCTCTGAAGTGTTGACCTTTGCCCTTCGTAGCTGCAGACTTCTATTCAGTCAACCAACTATTGATGGAAAGTGGGGGTGGGGGAAGCCCTGTGCGATTGGCAGAGCACCTGCCTGGAAGCCCTCATCAAAATGCTTACAGAGGGACTCCGAGGTAGAATCGGTCAAGCCTCCAATCTCTCCTTGGTGGCCTGGGGCAGTTCACACAGCTTCTGACTTCGTAAGATTTGACTGTTAGGCTCAGCTACCGAGAGCACACTCATCTAATATCTGCCAGAACCTGATCAACCTTCACACTCCGGAGGCAGCCATGTACATAGACAGGCTCATCCCAGGCACACAAGTCGGAAGGAAAGAGAAAGTTTGCCCAACTGCACTTTTCAAAACGATCTTTGTGTGCGGTGGGTGTGTTTATGTGTGGGGACTGCAGCACATGAATCTGCAGAAGTCAGAGGGTAATAATCCTCGCCTTTCATTTCATATTGAGACAGTGCTCTCTCTCTCTCTCTCTCTCTCTCTCTCTCTCTCTCTCTGTCTCTCTCTGTCTCTGTCTCTGTCTCTCTGTATCTCTTCTCTCTGTCTCTCTGTCTCTCTCTGTCTCTGTCTCTCTCTGTCTCTCTCTGTCTCTGTCTCTCTCTGTCTCTCTCTGTCTCTCTCTGTCTCTGTCTCTCTCTGTCTCTGTCTCTCTCTCTCTGTCTCTCTCTCTCTCTGTCTCTCTCTCTCTCTCTTCTGTCTCTCTCTGTCTCTTGTCTCTCTCTGTCTCTCTCTGTCTCTCTCTGTCACTGTCTCTCTCTGTCTCTGTCTCTGTCTCTCTCTGTCTCTGTCTCTCTCTGTCTCTCTCTCTCTGTCTCTCTTTCTGTCTCTGTCTCTCTCTTTCTCCTCCTTCCTTCCCTCTCCTCCCTCCCCCCTTTGTCCTTCTCCACTAAGCACACAGCACTCGGTAGCCCTCAAGTTTCTAGGGATTCTCCTGTCTCTACCTCCCATCTCCCAGTAGGAGCTCTAGATTACAGGCATAGGCTACCCACCCAGTTACTTGCATGGCAGAGATTCACATGTGTTCCAGAGATTCAAACGCAGGTCCGCATTCTTCTGATGCATATACCTTACTCTCTGAGCCATCTCCCCAGCCACCCCTACCCCTACCCCCGCATCCCACTCTCCACGGCCACTCACAGAGATGAGGACACCGTGGGCGTCTTTGCAGCCACCACACTCTATTCTGGGCACACACTTGTCGTCAAGCAGCACATAGCCAGGTTCACAGACACAGCCCTCCTTGCAGGCGAAGGGGTCATTGGTAGTGAAGCCCTCACAGTGGCCTTCTGGGTCCAAGCAGGAAGGCTGACAGGAAGGGAGGCAGTTGGTGAAGCTGCTGTGGGCGGGGCACTGCAGAGCTGTGGGGTAGAGGGAGAGTTGGGTTAGTGGAGAAGATTAGAGAGGCTCAGGGAGCAGTGACTATGGAAACCAGGCATGGCCGGATGACCAACCCATTGCCTTATTCATCCAGCAAACATTTACTGAGCATGAGTGCTAAGCTCCAAGGAAGTAATGAAGTGGGGTACTAACCAGGGAAAGACAAATGCTGAGAAAGGACCAGATGAGTTGTGGTGTCCCAGAATCTCTCTCCTCTATCCCTGACCTCGAAGGCCTGGGGAACCAATCTCCCTCTCCCCTGAGCCCTTTAGTCAGGGGCACAGCAGCTCCACCTCCCGCCATGGCTCCCTTACTGGCGCAGTTACTGGTGCCATCCGCAATGTCCTGGCAGTAAGTCCCTGAGGGACACTGGAAATGCTGGCATCGAACGACCCCCTCCATGCAGTTACAGCTCTGGGTACAGCCTCTGGAGGTCCAGTTCTTGCCTGCCTGCAGAAGCCATGAAAGGAAATGAGGAAGGGCAGGCTGGTTCGAGGGACACAGATGCACCCAGGTCCGAAGGGCTTCAATCTGCCCTCCCCATTTGTAGATTCACCACCTAGTGTGCCAATCACCCACAGGTGGAAAAAAAAAAGGAAAACCATTATATCTTGTCAGGATGTGGTGGCACACGCCTTTGGTCCAAGCACTCGGGAATCAAAAGCAGGTGGATGTCAGTAAGTTCTAGGTCAGCCAGAGCTACACAATGGGATCCTGTCTCAAAATCAAGACCAAACAAAGGACCCAATGCTGCACCTGCGGCTGGGGATACAGTGCTTGCCTGGGATCCTCCTGTGAGAGTGTCTCCATATGGAAGGGAATGGCTCACTGTTAGAGCCACCAAACCTATTTAAAGAAATACATACATACATGCATACATACATGCATACAACATGCATGTATACACACATGCATGCATGCATGCATGCACACATACATACATGCACACATACATAATACACATGCATGCATGCACGCATGCAAACACACAACACATGCATGCATACACACATAGTACATGCATGCATGCACACACATAATACATGCATGCGTGCATACACACATAATACATGCATGCATGCATACATATACACATGCGCTGCTCTCCACAAGACTAGCACTGTGAGTAGCGAACCACTACAATAGTTTTTGTGGGTTGTGGTAATTTGAACCCCAGGTCTTCTTAGTTGCACTATAGTTGATGGCCATTCTTGGTTGCCAACCTGATTACATCTGGAATGAACTAAAAACCAAAAGGCTGGACACACCTATGAGTGATTTCCTTTCTTAATCAAATCATTTGAAGAGGGAAGACCAACTTCTAATCTGGATCTTTGAGGTAAGAAGATTCACCTTTTTTTTTTCTTTTTTTCAGAGCTGGGGACCGAACCCAGGGCCTTGCGCTTGCTAGGCAAGCGCTCTACCACTGAGCTAAATCCCCAACCCCGAAGGTTCACCTTTAATAGGCACCATACCTTGTACTGGCAGTCTACATAAGGGCACTGCAGAGTTTTCTCTCTCTTTGTGTGCGTGCTCTCTCTAGCAAATCCATTCCTTCACTGGTATTAAAGCCTACTTCTTTGAGATTCTGGAATATATTAAAGCCCAGTATATGCCCAAGAGATCTAGCTTCATGGACTGAACAACTACTAGATTCTTGGACCTTCCATTTGTAGACAGCCATTGCTGGATTAGCTGGACCACAGCGTGTAAGTCACTCTAACAAATCCCCTTTCTATACATAGTCATTCCACCTGCTGTCACTTAGAGAACCCTGACCAATACGCACAAGAGAGTGACCCACCAAGCACTCTCAAACCCACTTTCTACACCAACTCACAAGAATAAAGCCACCGTGCGTGTCTCTGCAGCCACACTCGATTTTGAGCACACACTTGTCGTCTTGTAGCACATAGCCAGATTGACACACGCAGCCCTCTTTGCAGTGAGAGAGGCCTTTGGTGTTGATGCCCTCACAGTGGCCTTCGGGATCCGAGCAGGAAGGATGACAGGGGGGAAGGCAGTCCGTAAACTGGCTGTGGGCCGGGCACTGCAGAACTATGGGGTTCAAGGAGAAGGGGGTTAGTGGAGAGAGTAAAGGTGCCCTGTAGAAGACAGAAACCACGCTGGGTAGAATAACAGATCTTGGGGCTTCTCCCCCTTCACTGTGCATTTAGCAAACACTGACTGACAGTGGATTCTGAGCCAAGACATAGGGAAGAAAGGAGAAAGAATGGGGGAGAGTAACCATTTAGAGTCTAGCGTTGGGAACAGATTTAGCTAAACATGAGTCACCAGAGGGTTTCCTAACTAGGGTATCTCTTAGCCCTCAGCTTTAGGCCCAGAGGGCCCAGATCCTCTTGCCCTGCCTCTGACTTTTCCTGCCTTGAGCACACCCTCCCCACCCTGCCCACAGCTCCCTTACAGATTTTGACACAGGTACTGTTCCTGCAGTAAGTCCCTGAGGGACAGTGAAAATCCCGGCACCTCAAGGTCCCTTTCACGCAGGTACAGCTCTGGGTACAGTCTTCGGAGATCCAAGTCTTGCCTGCCTACAGAAGTCAGGGGATAAGAAAGGAGGTGGAGACTGAGGGGATGCTCTCAAGAATCGGGCTAGCCTCATGTCTCAAGGGTTTCTGTATGCTCCCTGTCTTTGAATTCCATATCTACTCAGCCAACCAAGTACCAGTACAAAATATCTGTTGTTTTTTTTTTTGTTTTCTTTTTTTCGGAGCTGGGGACCGAACCTAGGGCCTTGCGTTCACTAGGCAAGCACTCTACCACTGAGCTAAATCCCCAACCCCTGTTGTCGTTTTTTTTATTTATGTATGTGAGCACACTGTTGCTGCCTTCAGACACACCAGAAGGAAGCATCAGATCTCATTACAGATGGTTGTGAGCCACCATGTGGTTGCTGGGAATTGAACTCGGGACCTCTGGAAGAGCAGCTGGTGCTCTTAACCCCTGAGCCATCCCTCCAGCTCCGTATCTGTTGTTTTTTAATGGGGCCGTAGACAAAAAGTCTTTATGGAGCATCATGGGGTGTGGCTAAGAAGTACATTGTTAGCCCAGAATCACATCAGACAGAGAGTGCTGCATGGTTCAGGGTTAGAAGGCTCGCCTAGAATCCCATAGTGATATACTGGGCTAAAGCTCATCCCAGCGCATGTGCCTGCTGTGTACCAGGCCCTAAGCTGTCCTCGCATTCCAGAGATAGCCATAAGGACAGGAGCATCCCAAGCAGAGACAAGCAGAGGGAAGGAGGAAGGGACCCAAAACCTACTCTCCACGCCCACTCACCAAGATGAAGCCACGCTGGGTGTCTGTGCAGGCACACTCAGTTGTGGGCACACACTTGTCGTTATCAGATACAAAGCCAGTCTGGCAGAGGCAGCCTTCTCTGCAAATGGCAGGGGTGTCGGGGCTTGTGCCCTCACAGTGGCCATCTGGGTTGGAGCAGGTAGGAGGACAGGGGGGAAGGCATTTGGTGTAGATGCTGTGGACCGGGCACTCAACACCTACGGGGAGGAGGAGAGGCAGGTTACTGGAGAGGTTCAGAGGGGCTGGACGAAGCAGAAACTACAGAAATCAGGCTGGGCTTGAGTGACAAGAAGCCGAGACTACGTTCATTCTGTTACCGCCAGCAGCTGTTAACTGAGTGTGCACTTGGTGCCACACCCTTAGAAAAGAAGAAGATGGATCTCCCAAGGGAACGTGGGAGACTAACTTGAATTAAAAGACTTAAATTGCATGGGGTTGGGGATTTGGCTCAGTGGTAGAGCGCTTGCCTAGGAAGCGCAAGGTCCTGGGTTCGGTCTCCAGCCCCGGAAAAAAGAAAAAAAAAAGACTTAAATTGCAAAGGAACACAGCCCAGCCATGCTTTCCCAGAACCCCTCTGCACTGTGGTACCTCCTATCCTCCACCTCTTAGGCCAGGGGACTAAAGGACCTTCTTATCTTGCCACCGGTCCCTCCAGACATAAGCACACCCTCTCCACCTTCTCCATGGCCCCTTACTGATTTTGACACAGGTACTGCTGCCATCTTCATTGTCCCTGCACTGAGCCCCCAAGGGACACTGGAAATTCTGGCACTCAATGGTCCCTCCAGTGCAGACACAGTTCTGGGTACAGCTATTGGAGATCCAGTTCTTCCCTTCCTGCAGAAGCCATGTGAAGGGAAATATAGTAAGTGGGAGGGAGATGCTTCTGGAAAGACAGCCTTCCTGTCTGTATGCAGGTTTCACCTCCACTGAGTCAATAAACCAAGATGGGAGGTGGGGGCTGGAGGTGGTGTTCAGAAAAGAGCTCCTGTGTACAGTCCCCCATCAAGTGACTGGGGACATAGTTCAGAGGTAGTGCACTAATCGGAGCCTGTGCCAGGCTCTGACCAATTTTCATACTCCAAAGCCATTGGTCCAGACATGTTCATTCCAGATTGAGAGAAGCAATGGAAAGGAAAAAGTGACCCCCCCAATCCCACTTTCTCCTCCCACTCACCGGGGTGAAGACACCTTTACCATCTCTGCAGCCACACTGAGATTTGAGCACACACTTGTCATTATTCAGCACATAGTCAGGTTGACAGATGCAACCCTCCTTGCAGGTGGCAGGGACTTTGTGGCCAGAGCCCTCACAGCGGCTGTCTGGGTCCAAGCAGGAAGGTAGACAGGAAGGGAGGCAGTTTGTGTAGTGACTGTGAGCTGGGCACTCCAGAGCTACGGATTAGAGGGAGACTGGCATCAGTTACAAGGGTCAGAAGGGGCCCGAGGAAGCAAAGGCTGCAGAAATCAGGGCAGGTTCAATCAACATAACTTGACTCCCATTTTATTATTATTCATTCAACTTTGGCTGAGTATGGGCTGTGGGTATAGCCCCGAAGAAATAAATGAGAAAGTAAACAAACAAACAAACAAACAAACAACGTTCTTTTAAATTTATGTGGGAAACCTATCCAGGTTAGCCCGTATAGCAAAATGCCCTTCATGTCTTCAGTCGATAAGTATAGGACATACAGTTGAGCACTAGGTATAATGTGGCCACAGGGCAGTGAGGGAAACTGTTGAGAATTTAAAATGGTCTTTAAGGGAAAGAGCTAAACTCCAACACTCAGGGGACAGAGCAGAAGGATCCAAGAACCAAGGCTATCCTTGGCTATACAAGTAAGTTTTAACAATGTAGAGAGACAGGGCTCGACAGATGTCCCAGCAGGTAAAGGTGTTTGCTGTCAAGTCTGATGACCTGAATTGAATTTCTGAGATCCACACAGCGAAAAGAGCAAACTAACTTTCCAAAGCTGTCTTCTGATTGCTGCAAGCCTGTGGCTACACGCTTGCACGTATGTATGCATTCTCGTGCATGCACGTGCACAGATAATAAATAAATAGATGTAATAACGCAAAATAGAGAGTGGGCAAATGCAGTACATGCTGCACTCAATGGAGTACACACTGCATTCATGGGCGGGCAGAACGAGCCATACACTGTTCGCATCGGTTATCCCTCAGGTAACTAACTGGCTCTTTCCCCAGCCCATCATGAGGGATTCTAGGCAGTCACTCTACCACTGTGCTATCTTCCTGGCCTGGCTGACTTAGCATGCACACCCTGTTATATATCAGAAGCCATCGAGGTGGTTGGAAGTATATTGGAGGTTGTACATGGGTACTGAGAAGACGCTATGTCACTTTATGAAAGGGACATAGACATCCTCGGATGTTGCTACCCTTGTGGTTCCTGGACCCAGTCAGAACCCTGCTGATATGAAGGGACAACTAAATTAACAACAACAGCAGCAGCAGCAGCAACAATAATAATAACAATAATAATGCAAAAAAGTTTTAATTATTCCTTGTTTTACATTATGTGTATATGTGTGTGCATGTGTGTGCATGCATACTTGTGTGTGGGTTTGCTGTGTCATGTGTGTAAGGGAGCCCACGGAGGCCAGAAGAAGGGATTAGATCCCCTGGAGGTGGAGTTACAGGGGTTTGGGAGCCATCTGATGTGGATGTTGGGACCTCTGCAAAAAGTGCTGAGTCATCTTTCCAATCCCCCCTTTAAAAATTTAAAGGCTCTTGGTTTATGGTGAGGGTCACACAACCGTAAAGATCCTAACAGTGCCTACTGAGCCATCTCTTCAGCCCCCCTCCTTTTCTTTAAAGTTATACAACTTAAAAAAGGCCCGCTGGTATTCGGAGGATCAGAAGTGCAAGGTCATGTTTGGCTCCCATGGAAGTCTGAGGCCAGTCTGGGTGGATGGCTATAAGGAAACAGTATTTTTCCAGACGCAACAAGGCATTTGCATACATCGACTCACAGTGGTTGTGACAACACGCACGAGACTTGCACAAGTTCAAGTTCAACAAAATCTCAGCATGGAGAAGGGAAACATGAATGAGCTCCTACCCTAGCTGAAGAACTATTAGCAACTGGTACCTGACAGGAGCAGAGCCAGCTTTGGGGACGTAGAATACACACCAAAGGATGCCTACACCTCCACAAATTACCCCAAAATACCACCACCACCACCACCAATAACAACAACAAGCCGGCCAGGCAGTGGTAGCACATGCCTTTGATCCCAACACTTGGGAAGCAGAGGCAGGTGGATTTCTATGAGTTTGAGGCTAGTCTGGTCTACAGAGTGAGTTCCAGGACAGCCAAAGCCACACAGGGAGTCTCTGTTTTGAAAGAAGAAGAAGAAGAAGAGGAAGAAGAAGAGGAAGAAGAAGAGGAGGAGGAGGAAGAAATATTACATATAATGCATGTAAGTGTATGTGCATACGTATGCAGTTTAAATGAAGTGATGTCACCTAGGTTGGCAATGCACCTACAGGGCAAGACTAACAAAACCCTCAGTATCAGGTGTGAGAAACCCCTTTGGAGTTGTTGGTCAGTGTGGTGGTTTATATATGCCTGGCCTGTGGGAAATGGCACTATTAGGTGTGGCCTTGTTGGAGGAGGTGTGGCCTCGTTAGAGAAAGTGTGTTACTGTGGAGGTGGGGCTTTGAGGTCCCATTCGTATGCTCAAGTCTGCCCAGTGGAATCAGAGCCTCCTCCACAGGTGTCTGAGGAAAAGTCTCCTCCTGGCTGCCTTTGGCTTAAGATGTAGAACTCTTGGCTCCTCTAGCACTAAGTCTGTCGGCCATGACTCCTTGCTTCTCACCGTGATGAGGGACTGAACCTATGAAACTGTAAGCCAGGCTCAATGAAATGTTTTCCTTTATAGGTGTTGCCTTGGCCATGGTGTCTCTTTGCAGCAATAAAACCCAAACATAGACGGTCATGGGAGTCCAAAAAAATGCCCAACACAATGTAGGCGTGAGTGCCCTCCAAAGGTGAAGGTAGATTCCGTTTGCTGAGGACACAGACACTTTGGTACAGCATTGAAGGATCTGAGCTGGATCCTATCTGAAAGCCTCGCCCTGAGGACTGGCTTTCATGGTTCCAGGAGGTGCTGTGCAGATTTCAAAGGAAGGAAAGAAACAACCACTTGTCCTACCCAGCTGGGAGCCCTATGAGTCACAACAGCAAGCGTGGTAAGATAGCCCCGCGGGTCCGATGCTGGTACTCATATCTTGGCAATAACCAAAAGCTGTCTAGTTGCACGTAAGGCCCGCTCAGCAAGAGGGAACGCACGCCTGGTACGGGAAACCTAACCGGGGGTCATGGATCTTAATGAAGACTCCACCACTTCACTAAACCGGAATAATTTTGAGCTGCATTCTAACTATGTATCCTTTATCCACAGATAGGTATAGCTCTCACCCCTCAGCCTAGAAACTTCTCTTTGCAACAGATGGAGACCATCACAAATAATCAAGAGTGGTCCAAGTGTAAAACAACTGCTTAGACCCCCTCTGATAAATCTGCGTCGCAACGCCTACAACCAAGGCTCGGGAACACTGCAGAAGAGGGGACGGAAGGAGCCTAAGAGTCTGAGCGCCAGGGAATCTGCTGTGAGATTGTATCTCCTGGAAACAACGGGGAGGCTGCAGTCATGATGCTTATCTCCACAATAATGATAATTAGCTCCACAAATGAACCCCCTAACTGATGATCCGTTACCAATTGGTCAGCCCTGAAATCATATATGATTCATATATAAGGGAGATGGCTGTACTGAAGAACAGCACATTGACATTGGCTTCTAGTCTCCATATGCACAGACACATGCCTATGCGCCCTCCCCTCCCCTCTTCCCTCCCTCCCTCTCTCCGCTTCCTTCCCTCCCTCCCCTCCCCTTCCCTCCCTCTCCCTCTCTCTTTCTTTCTCTCTCTCACAAACACACACACACCCCTTTCTCTCTCTCTCTCTCTCACACACACACACTCTCACACACACCTTTCTCTCTCCCTCTCTTTCTCTCTCTCTCTCACACACACCCTACCTCTCTCTCACACACACACACATTTCTCTCTCCCTCTCTTTCTCTCTCTCTCTCACACACACACCTACCTCTCTCTCTCTCTCACACACACATTTCTCTCTCTTTCTCTCTCTCACAAACACACACACCCCTTTCTCTCTCACACACACACACTCACACACACCCCTTTCTCTCTCTCACACACACACACACACACACACCTCTCTCTCTCTCTCACACACACACATCTCTCTCTCTCTCTCACACACACACACCTCTCTTTCTCTCTCTCTCTCACACCTTACTCTCTCTCTCTCACACACACACACACCCCCTCTCTCTCTCTCTCTCTCTCACACACACACACACACCCCCTCTCTCTCTCTCTCTCTCACACACACACACACACACCCCCTCTCTCTCTCTCTCTCACACACACACACACACACACCCTCTCTCTCTCTCTCTCTCTCTCACACACACACACACTCCCCCTCTCTCTCTCTCTCTCTCTCTCTCACACACACACACACCTCCCCTCTCTCTCTCTCTCTCTCTCTCACACACACACACACCTCTCTCTCACACACACACACCTCTCTCTCTCTCTCTCTCTCTCTCTCTCTCTCTCTCTCTCTCACACACACACACACACACACACACACACACACACACACACACACCTTTTTAGGTATAGCGGAACACACCTATTACCCCAGTGTTCAGGAGGCAGAGGCAGGAAGACCACGCTTTTGAAGCCAGCTTAAGCTAGAGAGAAATTGAGGAACAGTGTGGTCTCAGCGTAGCTATGGGGTAGCCTCAAGGCACTCACGGCAAAAGCTGCTGTTCCTCCAGATAGGTGGCTCGAGCCCCTGGTTCCGGCAGGAATCTTCGAAAGACTGCAGAGAATCACAAAGAGCACGGAAGAGTTCTCCGAATTCACAGAAGCTGTTCATGCACTTCAGCAAGAAGGGCTTGGTGGGTACCCCGGAAGAACAGTGGGCCCAGGCGGGACTCTGGAGGGCGGTTTGACAGTTCGCCTGGGCTTGCTCAAAGTCTATGGGCCTGCACTTCCCATGCATGACCTCCTGCTGTTCCACATTCTGTTCTTCTATTTTCTGGCAGCTGGAATGGGAGAGCAATGGTTCAGCAGAGCTGGGTTGGCGGTACATGCCTGCTGTCCCTGCCCGCTGTCCCAGTGCTTGCCAGTGGGAGGCTGGGGGATCAGAAGTTCAAAGTTGGGGCTGGTGAGATAGGCCAGCAAGTAAAGCACGTGCCACTAAGTCTCAGGACCTGAATTTGACCTGGAACCTACATAATGAAGAGGGAGAGAACAGACTCATGCAAATTGTCCTCTGACCCACACACACACACACACACACACACAACTTCATAAAATTAAAAGAAAAAAAAGCGAAGTTGCTCATCAAGGAGGTTAAGAACTTGTTGGTCTTACAGAGGACCCAAGTCCAGTTTCCAGTACACCTGAGAGTTCACAAGCATCCGTAACTCAGTTTCAGTGGATCCAATGCCCTCTTCTGATCAGCATGGGTACTGGGCAAATGTACAGTCAAAACACTTACACATATGAAATAAAGTAAAGCAAAGCAAAACAAAACAGATAAATCTTTTTTTTTCTTTCCTTTTTTTTGGAGCTGGGGACCAAACCCAGGGTCTTGCCCTTGCTAGGCAAGCGCTCTACCACTGAGCTAAATCCCCAACCCCAAATCTTTTTTTTTAAAGTTGTTCACTGGGTGATGTTGGTGGACACCTTCAATCCTAGCACTTGGCAGACAGAGGCAGGCAGATCTCTGTTAGTTCAAGGCCAGCTTGGTCTACAGAGTGACCTCCAGGATAGCCTGGGTTACACAAAGAAACCATGTTTCAAAAAAAACAGAAAGAAAGAAAGAAAGAAAGAAAGAAAGAAAGAAAGAAAGAAAGAAAGAAAGAAAGAAAGGGAAAGGGAAGGAAGGAAGGAAAGAGAAAAGAGAGAGAAAAAGTATTTAAGGTCATCCTTAACTATAGGAGAGTTTGAGGCTGGTAGAATACATAATAGGACTCTGTCTTACACACACACACACACACACACACACAGACACACACACACACAGACACACACACACACACATACACACACACACACACACAAAACTTCATAAAATTAAAAGAAAAAAAAGCGAAGTTGTTCATCAAGGAGGTTAAGAACTTGTTGGTCTTACAGAGGACCCAAGCCCAGTTTCCAGTACACCTGAGAGTTCACAAGCATCCGTAACTCAGTTTCAGCGGATCCAATGCCCTCTTCTGATCAGCATGGGTACCGGGCAAATGTACAGTCAAAACACTTGCACATATGAAATAAAGTAAAGCAAAACAAAACAAAACAGATAAATCTTTTTTTTTTCTTTTCTTTTTTTCGGAGCTGGGGACCAAACCCAGGGCCTTGCCCTTGCTAGGCAAGCGCTCTACCACTGAGCTAAATCCCCAACCCCAAATCTTTTTTTAAAAAAGTTGTTCACTGGGTGATGTTGGTGGACACCTTCAATCCTAGCACTTGGCAGACAGAGGCAAGCAGATCTCTGTTAGTTCAAGGCCAGCTTGGTCTACAGAGTGACCTCCAGGATAGCCAGGGTTACACAAAGAAACCATGTTTCAAAAAACAGAAAGAAAGAAAGAAAGAAAGAAAGAAAGAAAGAAAGAAAGAAAGAAAGAAAGAAAGAAAGAAAGGAAGAGGAGGAGGGAGGGAGAGAGGGAAAGGGAAGGGAAGGAAGGAAAGAGAAAAAGAGAGAGAAAAAAAAGTATTTAAGGTCATCCTTAACTATAGGAGAGTTTGAGGCTGGTGTAGAATACATAATAGGACTCTGTCTTACACACACACACACAGAGACACACACAGACACACATACAGACACACACGCACACACACACACACAGACACACACACAGACATACACACAGACACACACACAGACACACATACAGACACACACGCACACACACACACAGACACACACACATAGACACACACACGCGCACACACACACAGACACACACACAGACACACACGCACACACACGCACACACACGCACACACACGCACACACACGCACACACACGAAAGGTGATGGTGAATAGCTCAGCAGGTGTAAGTACAAGACTCCCCATGAGCATCATGGCACTTTTGAGCCCATACTCACACATACACCATATGTACACGATAACGATAAATAAAATAAAATGGAAGTTGGGAATATAGTTGCAGGTTAGGGCCCTCGCCTGGAATGTTTGAGGTCCACAATCCTACAAAAAGAAGAGGAGGAGGAGGAAGAGGAAGAGGAGGAGGAGGAAGAAGAGGGGAGGAGGAGGAAGAAGAGGAAGAGGAGGAAGAAGGAGAGGAAGAGGAAGAAGAAGAGAAGAGGAAGGAGAAGAAAAGAGGAGGAGAGGAGGAAGAGGAGGAAGAAGAAGAGGAGGAGGAGGAAGAGGGGGAGGAGGAGGATGAAGAAGAGGGGGAGGAGGAGGATGAAGAAGAGGGGGAGGAGGAGGAGGAAGAGGAAGAGGAGGAGGAGGAGGAGGAGGAGGAGGAGGAGGAAGAAGAGGAGGAGGAGGAGGAAGAAGAGGAGGGGGAGGAGGAGGAGGAGGAGGAAGAGGAGGAGGAGGAGGAGGAGGAGGAGGAGGAAGAAGAAGAGGAGGAAGAAGAGGAGGAGGAGAAGAGGAGGAGGAGGAGGAAGGGAGGGATGGAGGGAGGGAAGGAAGGAAGAAAGAGAGAAAGGAAGGAAGGAAGGAGAAAAGAAATAAGGAAGGCACTAGGTGTGGTGCTGCATACTTGCAATCCCAGACCGCAGAGGCAAACAAGAGGACATTGGTGAGTTCAAGGATAACCTGGTGAATCTATTAGGTTCCGGGCCAGCCAGAGATACACAGTGACACTGTCCTGGAAGAGTGGATGTGAAGAAGGGAAGGAGAAAGGAACAGGAGGAAAGGAGGAGGGAAGGATGGACGGACTTAGAGGGCCATTACTTTGGGTCAATGTTCTTATCTTTCCAGCTCTCCATGAACTCCTGCTCATCCTCAGCCAACTCATCACTGGGTGTCACGAGTTCACCCTCTTCTTCACCGTTGAAATTGCCACACACACCGCAGACCTAGGCGGGCAGACGGGAGTGGCTTTTCAGTGCCATGGAACACTTTTTTGGAACACACTTCTTGGTGTTCAGGAGAAACCCAGGGCCTCAGACAGGTGCCTGAGGTAACTAGGCTATGACCTTCTCTGCCTTTTTAATTTTTTTCCTTTGGAAACAGGGTTTTCTGTAGCCCAGGTTGGCCCCAAACTCGATGTGTAGCTGAGGATGACCTTAAATTATTGATCTTTCTGCCTCCAGCTCCTAAGGGCAGGGATCATAGGCTTGCACCACTACACAAGTTTATGCACTTTTGGGGATGGAACCCAGGCTTCCTGGGTAGTAGGTTGGCACTCTTGAAAGCAATCGAACCTAAGCCATTAGTTTCTGAGACACCGTCTCTCGCAGCAGCCTGGAGCTTGCCAGATCAGAGGCAGGTACCAGCATACCAAGTTCTAAGGCATTTTTCATCCATACATGTTTGCCATCCTTACATAGAATGAACATTCTGTTTCCTTCCTCTATGCTAGGGAATGAATCTTCGATATGTTAAGAATGGTATGCCTTTCTATACCCCAAACCCACCTCCCCAGCCCACAGCCTTCTAACCTTCCCATTAGAGGTTGCAGGAATTTTGATAACTAAGAAATTATTGCTCTCAAACTTGACTAGAATTTCATCCTTAATTGTGACAATGGTATAGACGCCTTCAGTCATGACACTGAGTCCTGGGATCTGGGTGGTGGCAGGAAGGGTGGTCATTGAGTCATTGATCTGAAGAGGAAGATAGAACCATGAATAGATGTGGGAACCAGAGGCCCTCCTCCCAGCGTTCACTTTTCTTTCCCCTCCAGGATTAGTACCAAGCTTATGAGGACTAAATGGTTTTTCTGAAGAGTGATGTGGAAGTTGAAGATGTCAATATACAGCTGATAGGCACGGAAAGTCTCGTGGCTGTTGGTGACCATGTCAATCTTGGCACTGATCGTGAAGAAAGGCAGGTTCATGCTGGGGTGGCACACTTTGACCAAGATGTAAGTACACGCCTCTTGGATAGGATGGCTATGATCATCAAAGCTCACGATCTGGGAATCCTCTGAGATGTGACACTCTCCCACCTCTGTGGAGAAAGAGGTGGCTGAGGAATCATGCCAAGGCCCATAGGAACACCGTCCACCCTTCTCTCTGCCTAGTCCAGGCCAGAGAGACCCAAGAAAGAGAAGGACACATTTAAGCCAAGCGGTGGTTGTGTGGTGGTGATGCACAACTTTGATCTCAACACTCAGGAGGTAGAGGCAGAGGCAGGCGATCACTGAGTTCAAGGCCAGCCTGGTCTGTAGAGTGAGTACCAGAACAGCCAGGGCTACACAGAAACCCTGTCTTGAAAAACAAAAACAAACGAAGGAAGGAAGGAAAGAAGGAAGAGAGGGAGGGAGGGAAGGAGGGAGGGAGGAAGAAAGGGAGGAATCAAAGTCCGAGGATCTTTTGGCATAAGGCTTGAGGGCAGGATAGGGTGTGACTCACCCAGCTAGGAATTAAAACACACTATGGAAGAGCAGGGGCAAGGCCAGTGAGACTGGTGAACAGGTAAGGGAACTTCTAGCCAAGCCTGATGACCTGAGTTTGATTCCCAGAGCTCACTTGGTGGAAGAAGAGAACTGACTCCCATAAGGTTGTCCTTTGGCTCCCATACATGCCCACCTCCCCACACAAAATAAATAACTAAATATACTTTTTAAAACATTAAAGAAAGAGCTACGTGTGGTGATACATGCCTGTGATCCCAACTTAGGAACAAGACACACGAAGATCAGACGTTCAAGACCAGGCTAGGGTGGGAGGTAAGGGCATGGTAATTTGAGTTCTGCCACAAGTCCTTCAGGTAAGGCCAGACTCCAGCACAACAGGGGGTGTCAGGGGGAGGTGAGAGGACTTGGAGGGCTGCTCCTCAGGACTGAAGGGACATTCCTGGCAGCATGGCCCCGCTTACCTGCAGCACAGCGCAGCAGCCCATCCTGGCGCAAACACACGTGGTTGGCCTTACAGGACGTTGGGCTGCAGGTGATGTTGCTGGGGACGGAGCACGTGCAGAGGGTGGTGCAGGTCTTCTCTGTGTACCAGCTCTCCCCCAACTGTGGGGCATGGCCATCATCAGCAGAGCCAATAGGAAACTTGGAAACTGGAGATGGGTGGAGCCCTCCCCAACCCAGAAGGGTAACTGCATTTGGTCCCTTCCCTTCCCCCATCTTTCTCCCATCCTCCCCACCCTCCTTCCCTTTTCCTTTCTCTTTCCTCCCCTCCCTTCCCTTCTTTTCTCCCCCATGGCCATTTTTCCCCCATCCATCCATCCATCCATCCATCCATCCATCCATCCATCCATCCATCCATCTTTTCTTTGGGACAGGCTCTTACTATGTAGCCCAGGCTGCCCGTGAGCTCATGGCCCTTCTGCCTCAGTCTTCCAAGGGCTGAGATTATTAACAGGCACCATCATGCCCGGGTCTTGATCTTGAATTTTTCTCAGCTTCTCAGCATCTAGCCTTTGTCCTCACCCCCAAGACCCACCCCGGGCTCTGTCCTGCCCCACCACTTCTTGTATTCCAAGCCCACCCCCACCCCCCACCCCGCCTACATGAAGCCAGAAAGGAAGAGCATCCCCTGCCACCAGGCCTCTCACCAGGTGATAGGAGCCATCCTGGTCACTGCAGCCACACTCTCTGAGGGGCACACAGGTGGTTCCACTCAGGATGTGGCCTCTCTCGCATTCACAGCCCTCGACACAGGGCAGTGTTGGACAGTCCTTTGGGATGCTTAGGGTAAGGCAGGTGGCTGGGCAGGAGTTGGCACATGGGTTGTAGTTGCTCCTGGGTGGGCACCTCAGAGCTAAAAAGGACACAAATGTTAAAGAAGGCAGAAAGTTCCTGGGAAGGTCTCAGGTAGCCCAGGCTAGACTTGAGTTTGTTATGTAGTCAAGTATGACCTTGAACTCTTGAACCTCCTGCCTCCATCTTACCAGTTCTAGGACTATAGGCATGTGCCGCCATACTCTAGTTCATTTATTGATTAGCTACTTGATCAGTACAGGGTTTTACCCTATAGCCCAAGATGGCCTCAAACTCAATCCTCCTCACACAGCCTCCTGATTGCTGGGCTTACAAGTACAAACTACCACACTCGGCTGTCATGGCTCTACAGTGAACTATTGTATAGCCTAGCAAGGTACACCTATAATCCCAGAGCTCAGGAGGCCGGTGCAGGAAGACATGAGTTCAAGGCCAGCGTGAGATTTATGAAACCCTGTCTAAAATCCCATGTTCCTTCTCCAAAATGAAGAATGACCTGGTATGGACTCCAACATGGATGAATCTGGGAAGTCATGCTATGTGAAAGCAGATGGTTATCGCAGGACGAATTCTATATGATTCTTTGTGTGCACATCTTCACATGTGTCTGGATACATGTAGGGATGCGTGTACGTATGTGCAATGAGATTAAAGTTGCACCTATATTAAAAGTATCATTGTTAAAAAAAAGTATCATTGTTTTAAAAATATTAAAATGACACCTAACCTCAGGTGTCGATTTCTTAGGTGCTGTCCACTTTTTTTTTTTTTTTTGAGAGAGAGAGAGAGAGAGGGAGAGAGAGGGGAGGAGAGAGAGAGAGAGAGAGAGAGGCAGAGACACACACAGAGAGACAGATACAGACACAGACACATAGACACAGACACAGATACAGACACAGACACACAGACACAGACAGACACAGTCACAGACACAGACAGACACAGACACAGACACAGACACAGACACACAGACACGGACATGGACACGGACACGGACACGGACACGGACACGGACACGGACACGGACACGGACACAGACACAGACACAGTCTATGCAGTCCTGGATGGCCTGGAACCCCTTATGTACCCAGTTTGACCTTGAATTCCTGATCCTCCTGCCTCCTAAGGGCTAGGATTTCAGGTATTTCTCACTACGCTAATTCTTACAGGAAGTTGAGTTCATAGAGTCAGGACTGGGGGGGGGGGTGGGATGGAGAGTTAATAGGTCAGAGTTTCCGCTGGGGAAGAAAAAAGTTCAGGTGACAGATGGTCATAGGGGTTTGGTGGTTGTAGAGTAAAGTGAATGGCCTTCTTACCACTTAATTTTTGTATACTTAAAAAATGTCCAAAATGGTTTATACAAATGGTATCACATATGATCCTTTGTGGCTTCCCAGTTTCTTTTCATAGTTGCTTAATTATGTGACATTTGAACTGTTTCCAATCTTTTTTCTTCTTAGTGAGGCCTTGCAAGATCAGACAGCCAGGCCTCCAGCTGTCCATCCTCCCACCACTGCCTCCCAAGTACAGGTTACAGGTTGGCCCTTGTAGCCCAGACTTCCATCCCCTGGTTGGCTGTGACGAAGGATGTTTGTGCAGACTTTTGTGAAGTGGAAAGTGTTGGTTGTGTCATATGATGCAGACTCATGCAATGTTTTCCTAAAGCAAGGCCCATGAGAGGACCTGCGATGTTTGAAGAGGGTGTAAGTTGGACGCAATGAACAGTTACAGGGCACTTGCATAGCTAGCCATGCGATGTTTTGCTAGTCTCCTGTCTTCACAGACCGTCATTTCATTGAGAGAGACACGGTAGAGAACGTCTCCTTGAATTTTGACTGGTTCTGGTCACTCCCGCTGACTCATGCCAATTCAGCAGAGACCTGCTGTTTCCACCGATTTGTGCCATCGCTGCTGATTCATGTTTGATGACCTGATCTGTTGGTGGGTGACACTACTCAACTGGACTGCTGGTATCCTGGCCACGGAGATTGGAATCGCCACCAAGAGCGACTTCTAAGGTCCACATCCTCCTGTCCTATTCACCATCTTTTCTCCCCTACCTTTAGACAGTGGGCTAGAAGTGGGGGTTGAAGCACTTGAAAACTTTTATTACAGTAAGTTTTGGAAAGTGTATGGATTTCGGTGCAGACGAGTTACTGTTTTCTGCACGCATGCAGGACGGGATTGTAGGTCAGAAGATTAATCTACTTAATTACTTAGAAGCTGCCATACTGTCTTCCCAAGATGTCTAAAATGGGTTTTAACTACATGATGGTGGGTCTGCACAGCATACACAGAGCCTTGGACTTGATCCTTACGACTACAGTGATGGAAAAGGAAGGGTGTAGGTCTCAAATCCCAGCAATCAAGACGCTGTTTGAGGACACCGTAGAGTGCGCAGAGAGGTCAAGACTGATTTTGGCTACTTAGGGTTTGTCTCAAAAACCAAACAAACGCGATCGGGGAGGTGGCCAAACAGGCAGTTTGCCAAGTGACTGTGAGGACCAGAATTCGGATCCCCGGTAACCACAAAAAGCTCCTGGTCGTCTACCTGTAATCCCACAACTCAGGAGGCTGAGACGGGGTTCTCAAGGGCAAGCTGGCTAGCTAGGCTAGTCCGCCAAAGAGCTTCAGGTGTACAGAGAGATCCCGCCTCAGCAAATAAAGTGGAAAGAGATCAAGGAAGATACCCGAGGGTCAACCACGCACATGGAAATGAATACACAGGAATGGATCAGAGGGTAAACATGCTCGCGGATAATCTGTTCACCTGAGTTTGCTCCCGAGGACCCTCATGATGGAAGGAGAGAAGCAACTCCTGCAAGTTGCCCTCTGACCTCCACGGGCACTCCGTGGCTTATACATACATGCACACATGTCAAAAAGAGAAAAGGGTGGCATAGCCACATACATGCACATCGCACACGAATTCACATGCAACAAAAACCAAGCAACCCAAACAGAAAACAAAATACATTTAAAACTGTTTAAGGCCTGCTTCGGGCCGGGAAGGTGGCTCATAACGTTAATCCCAGCACTCAGGAGGCAGAGGCAGGCGGACCTCTTCGAATTTGAGTCCAACCAGTTCCAGGCGGCCAGGATTACATCGTGAGACACTGTCTTAAGATTAATTAATTGATTGAAAATAATTTTTAAGTGGCCTGGGGGAAGGGGGACAATAACTAGACACAAGGGCAAATTTTTGATGAGATAAAAATCAGATGGAATCAGGCACAATGGTAGACGCCTGTAGTCCTGCTCTCCTGACCTACACAGCAAGTTTGAGGCCAGCCTGGGTTACAGGAGAGCCTGAGATCCTGCCCCAAAACAACAGCAGCAACCAGAACAGGAGCAAAAGAGGCTCCGGCCACTCTCAAGCAAACCGAGGACAGCGGCAAGAGGGAAGAAGCAGGATGAGGAAGGGGAGAGCGAGCTCTCAGAGGGGTGGGTGTGCAGACTGAGGAACTTAGCTTTGGGACGGGGAGGATGGGGTTCTCAGGGTTCCCCGAGGGCTGGAGGAGCTGTGGGGAGGATCACTCACGGCAGAAGCTGCTGTTGCGCCAGGTAATCACCTGGCCAGCCTGGGCACACAGAGATGCGTAGGCCTGCAGGGAGCGGCAGAAGGTTAGGTCGTCTCCGTTGGTCCCACACTGGTCATACACACAGCTGGAGAAGCTGGCCTGCGGGGGCACCACCTCGTGGCAATGGGAGAAAGGCCCTGGAGGACAAGATAAAGTGGGAGAGAAGAGGGTGAGCCCAGCGAACGAGCTGGGCCTTGAAGCTTCTGTACAGCTCATTTAGGGGCTATGTGTATATTGTATATGTGTGTGCACGTAGTTGCATGCGCGTGCACGTGTGTGTGTGTGTGTTACCACTGGAGACTGGAGGACAATTTTAAGTGTCATTCCTCAGGAATCATCCACCTTGAGTTTAATTTTTTATTATTATTATTATTATTATTATTATTATTATTATTATTATTATTATTATTATCATTATTTTGTATATGATGTGTATGTATGTATGGGCACATGCGCTATGGCATTAATGTGTGTGTATAATCTGTACGTACAGGCACCTATGCTATGGTGTGTAGAGATCAGAGAATCACTATGTAGAGTTCTTTTCATCCAAATGTGCATGAATGTGGGGATTCAACTCAGGTTGAACAAGCAGCTTTACATGCTGAGCCCTACTCTATATATACTAATGTGTGTGTGTGTGTGTCTGTCTGTCTGTCTGTCTGTCTGTGTGTCTGTGTCTCTGTGTGTGTCTGTGTGTGGGTGTTTGTGTGTGCGTCGTGTGTGTGGGGTGTCTGTGTGTGTGAGTCTCTGTCTGTCTGTATATATCTGTGTGTGTATGTCTGTGTCTCTGTGTCTCTGTGTGTATGTTTGTCTCTGTGTGGGTGTGTGTCTGTGTGTGTCTCCATGTGCGTGTCTCTCTGTGTGTCTCTGTGTGTGTGTCTCTGTGTGTGTGTCTCTGTGTGTGTGTGTGCGCACACACACGTGTCTGTGTCTATGTGTATCTGTGTGTGTCTCTCTGTGTGTGTTTGTCTGTGTGTGTGTCTGTGTGTGTCTGTGTGTATCTGTGTGTGTGTGTGTCTGTGTGTGTGCCTGTGTGTGTGTGTCTGTGTGTGTCTGTGTGTGGGTGTCTGTGTGTGTGTGTCTGTGTGTAACTGTGTGTTTATATGTCTATATCTCTGTGTCTCTGTGTGTATGTTTGTCTCTGTGTGTCTGTGTGTCTCTCTGTGTGTCTTTCTGTGTGTCTCTCTGTGTGTGTTTCTGTGTGTTTGTCTGTGTGTGTGTATATGTGCGCACACGTGTATCTGTGTCTGTGTGTCTCTGTCTGTGTGTGGGTGTCTGTGTGTGTGTGGGGTGGGTGTCTGTGTGTGTGCCTGTGTGTGTCTGTGTGTATCTGTGTGTGTGTGTCTGTGTGTGTCTCTGTGTGTGGGTGTCTGTGTGTGTCTGTGTGTATCTGTGTGTGTGTCTGTGTGTGTGTGTCTGTGTGTGTCTGTGTGTGTCTCTGTGTGTGTGTGTGTATCTGTGTGTGTGTGTCTGTGTCTCTGTATGTCTGTGTGTATGTGTGTCTCTGTGTGTGTGTGTCTGTGTGTCCCTGTGTGTGTGTCTCTGTGTGTGTTTGTGTATGTGTCTGTCTGTATGTGCGTGTGAGTGTGTCTATGTGTGTGTGTGTCTGTGTGTCTCTCTGTGTGTGTCTGTGTGTGTGTCTGTGTGTTTCTGTGTGTGGGTGTCTGTGTCTCTCTGTGTGTGTGTCTCCATGTGTGTGTCTCCATGTGTGTGTCTCTCTGTGTGTCTCTCTGTGTGTGCATGTGTGTATGTGTGTGTGTGTCTGTGTATGTGTCTGTGTGTGCGCGTGTGTGTAGGCACGTGTCACAGCACACATGCAAAGGTCAAAAGACAACTCATAGGACTCGGTCTCCCTCCTTCCACCTTCTGAGTCCTAGGGATCAGACTTGGATTGTTAGACTTGATGGCAGGAGGCACTTGTGTCCTCTGAACCATCTTTCCAGGCCTCCATCTTGCTTTGTGAGACACAGTTTCTCATTGACCAAGCTGGAGCTCAGGGCCTCAGCTAAGCTTGTTAACCAGTGAGCTTCAAGGATTCCCCTGTCTCTGTTCTCTCAGCATTGGGATTGCAATGTGTGCCACCATGCCTGGATGGTTGGTTTGTTTGTTTATTATTATTATTATTATTATTATTATTATTATTATTATTATTTTGTGGGGACAGATGCGCACACGCCACAGCACACCTGCGGAAGTCAGAGTACAACTGGCTGGAGTTGGTTCGTGTGGGCCCCCAGGGTTGAAATCAGGTCTTCACCTTGCTGGTAAGTGCCGTTACTCTCTCAGCACCACATTCAGGTTATTAGGGCTCAAACTCAAGCCTTCTGCTTCCATGACAGGCACTTCCCTACTGAACTATCTCCTCAGCTCCTGCACAGCTAACTTAACACCCACTTGCATCAAAGCCTGGATGTAGTCAGGCATGGTATCACTGGCCCATAACCCCAGCAATTCGGGAGAATGAGGCAGGAGGATCACGGTGATTTTAAGGCCAGCCTGGGCTACACAAAACACCCTGGGCTAAAACTAAGACCTTATCTGAAAAAGCAAGCAGAAACCGGGGATGTGACTCGGTTGTACTTGTATGGCATGCCCCGGATTCAATCCCCAGATCCTCAGATACCGGATGTGGTGGTGACCATCTGTAACTCCAAGCATTCAAGAGACAGAGGCAGGAAGATCAGAAGTTCAACGTCATCCTTCGCTACACAGTAGGTTCAAGGCCAGCTTGAGATACATGGATCAAGTCTCAAAAACAAAACAACATTGACAAAACCAGATGCATTGGGAACCTATGTCTAAGAGGGCCTATCAGTCAAAGTTCCTAAAACGATAACCACTTGGCTATTCTGTACTCCTGTTGGCCTCCCTGCCTTGCTATCTGCTTCTACTCTGACCCTTTCTCCCATCATAACCTGCACAGGGTCAGGCTCAGGTATAAGGACAAAGGGCCCTGGCTGGAGATGTCCCTTACCAACAGGGTTCATCAAGATGGCACATCGTCTACTCCAGGTGTCGTCCACGTTGCTCTCTTGGCAGCTGGAGGCCTTGACTCCAACTATGAAGCAGCTGGATAAGGAGGAGGGAAAAGGTTAGAAACTTAGGTTGGAAAAATCCACCAAACTGAAGCTACATCCCAGAGAGGAAAATGGGGAGGGCACAGGGCACCCTCAAGTGGCCAGGGGACAGCTTAGGAAGGAAGAAGGCTAGAGGGTCAGCAGGATTTCTCAAGTGGCTATGTCAAAGGCAAGTACAAAAGCAGTCAGTTGGCATAGGCCTGAGAAGTTAGAACAATTTATTTAACTGTTTGCATTTTTTTTTTTTGAGACAGTCTCTCTCTACATAGCCCTGGCTCTCTTGAAACTCACTCTGTAGACCAGGCTGGCCTTGAACTCAGAGACCCATCTGCCTCTGCCTCCTGAGTGCTGGGATGAAAAACATGAGTCACCATGCCTGGCTTGTTGACATTTGATTACATGTTTTTTAATGTCAGTTTACTGTGTTTGATTACATGACTGTGAATGTCCGAGTGTGGGTAGATGCATATGAGTGCCTAAAGAGGTCAGAAGAGGGCATCAGATCCCTTTAAACTGTAGTTATAGGTGGTTGTGAGCCATCATGTGGGTGCTGGGAACCAAACCTGGGTCCTCTGCAAAGCAACTAGCATTCTTAAAGGTTAAGTCACCTCCCCAGCCCCAATATACTTATACATGTGCATTATATATACATACATGCACACACACACACACACACACACACACACACACACACATATGGAGAGATATATATCTTTCATGTAGCCCAAACTAGCGTTGAATTCACTATATGGCCCAGAATGACTTGGAAATACTAATCCCCCTGCCTCCACCTCCCATCTGTTGGTATTACAGGCATGCACCATCATGCTTGGTTTATGTGGTACTGGAGATAGGACATAGGGCTTCACGAATGCTAGTAGAGCACTTCACCTACTGGGTTACACCCCCAGCTCTGTCAGGACAACTTTTCCAACCTCCTGCCTCAGGTCAGGGACGGAACCCCAGCCAGTGGTTGAGTGTGTTGTGTATCTGCCATGGGCAAAGCCCTGAGTTCCATCTCAGTACTGGAAACTCAAGAAAGGATGATGAGCAGACTGGACTGGATTCCTTCCTGGAGTTGGGATCCAGTACATGGGAGCCCAGGCTCACAAGGGACAGTCACTTGCAGACTTCCTCCAGGGACCAGTTTCCCTAGGCCTAGCTTATCAGATGCCCAACTCCCCCGTGCTCAGACCCCACCATGTCCATCTCTCTCTGTCCATTCCCCCTAGGCCTAGTTCCTTAAGGCTCAGCCCTCACCAGGCCTAGCTCATCCAAGTGCAGTTCACCCAGGCTCAGCTCACCTAGGCCAAGATCCTATACCCAACTCACCCAGGATCAGAGGCTTCAAGGATTTTCCAAGCAGCTCCCAGCAGAAGTGAGTTGACCGCCGGCTTCATGTCTGCGCGCAGATTATCATCCAAGCTGTTATTGTTGTAGTTCCCTGAGGGCGGCACGGGGGCTTTGACTCCACTCGGCTCTGAGGCCACGTCAAGGCTGACCCCTTTGGCTGTTTCATTTTTCCATTTTGTTTTGTACTGTTCCCTTTTTAATGACAAGGTCTTGCACACACCCGTCTAGCCTTGAACTATGTAGCCAAGGATGGCCTTGGACTTTTCATCCTTTTATTGTCCCCTCCCAAGTCCTGGTACTATAGGCAAGTCCTGCCACACCCAATTTATGCAGTGCTGGGGACAAAACCCAAGACTCCCTAGGTAACAGATTCACTAATTGAGCTACATTCCCATTCCATCTTTGACCTTTGTTGGTTTTTTTTTTGTTTTTTTTTTTTTGTTTTTTTTTGTTGGAGCAGGTTTTTATGCAGCCCAGGTTGCCCTTGAGCTTTCTACATAACAGAGAATGACCTTGAACTCCTGATCCTCCTGCCTCTACCTCCCAAGTACCGTGATTTCCGGCACCATCACTTTTGGCAACCCCTTTCTGGTCACCTCTGGCTTTTCCCGGCACGTGTTTTTGGGCCCAGTGTCCTCAACTCATTCATCAGTTGACAAGCCCTGAGGACACCTAATAGAGACATGGGGGGGGGGCGCGCTGCTTTCCCACAGGGTGCTTACCACACAGCCCACAGAGTGAGCCAGTGTACGAGGACGGCACCGTCACCTCCACCAGATGCCTTCCGTCATATCGAACTTGAAGGCCAAAGTTTGTGTAGAGCAGGACGAAGATGCCACTCATCCTAATGGTCACTCGTCCTTTCGAAGGCCACACAGGTAGCACCACCCTTTGGTTGTTTACCTGCAGAAGTAGGTAGGATATGAGGAGAGCGAGAGCGAGAGCGAGAGAGAGAGCGAGAGAGCGAGAGCGAGAGCGAGAGAGAGAGAGAGAGAGAGAGAGAGAGAGAGAGAGAGAGAGAGAGTGCTTTGGGACAAAGACGTAATGGGGCAGGAGTTTACAAAAATAAATAGGATGGAGTTGACTTGGAGCTCATTTCTTGGAGGTGGAGGCAGGGGGATTGGTAGTTCAAAGTTATCCTCAGCTACATAGCAAGTTCCAGGTCAACCTGGACACACGAAACCCTACCTCAAAAATTACGACAATACAAAAAGAAGAAAGGACAAAGAGCTTGGGTGGTGTGGGGTCTAGGAGGCAATAGAGGACACATACCATGACCTTTTGACCTTTGAACAGGGAGATTTTGAGGTCAAAGACTTGCACATGGACAGCTTTGACATAGGAGACTTCCATGTTGCCACCACGTATCTCATTGGTGGCACTCACGACAAAGTTGTTGTCTTGAGATTTGGGCCAGCAAGGCTGGGTCAGTACATAAGTGCAGGTGCCCATAAAATGGTGCAGAGCTCCGTCGAAGGTCAGGTAGTGGGGGTCACCAGAGGCGATGCAGGTGGCTGTACCTGGAGGAGAGCACAGGCTTCGGTGTCTCATTGCCCCATACCCCAGAAGCCTCAAGCTAAGGCCGCCATCTTGGAGAGGCTGTTTTGAGTCAGTACCCATGGTATATCCTCGGACTCTGGTTTCCTCTAGAAAGGCTTGCCTCAGGGAGGTCAAGAAAGGAGTCTGCTTTCCTCAACATCACTTCCTGAGACCTTGAAGATGCTCCTACTTTTAAAGTTTGGATCTAGAATCCCAAAGACCCACGTGCCAGAATCCTGATCCCCCAGCTCGATCTTTTTGGGACGTGGTGGACACTTCCGGTGTAACTAGCTAAAGATTTGAGGTCACTGGGAGAATGTTTTTGAAGGGGATTATGAGATTCTTTCTTTCCTTCATGCCTAAGCCATGAGGTAAGAAATTTTTGTTCTGCCATATTTCTCGACAGGCTGGGCTGCCTCACCAAGGGCCCCAAATCAGTAAGATCAAATGATCACAGACTGGCACCTCCCAAACTGGGAGGTCAAAGAAAACTTCCTCTTTGTCCTCCTCATTCTTCTTCCCACTCCTTCTTTCTCCTCTCCCTCGTCTTCCTTTTCCCTCCTTTTATTAAATAACAAAACACCGATAGATTTTTTCACAGCCCAAGCACTTCTACACCAATGGCTTTGAGGTTGTGTAAGGCCTCAAAATTGTGGCCTGACGCTCTAGTCCACAGACGTCCAGACATTTGCACCTCTGCTCTCATCTATTCCTGCCACCTCCCCCATCACTCTTTGAACTCTTATGGGCCCTAGAAAACAAGGTCCATGTTCGTGGGACCTTGAGTAGCTTCGACATAAGCTCAAATGACAAAAGAAGTAATATTTTCAAAGCGACAAAAAAAAAAAAAAAAAAAAAAAAAACCTCGGGGAAACGGAACTGAGCACTACATAGCCCAGCAGGCAGTTCTAAATTTTGAGTTCTTAATGCCATGAGATGACAGCCTGATACACTTGGAAAGAAGGGACCTCAGCTGCAGAATTGCCTCTATCAAGATTGGCCTGTGAGCCCCTCTGGGGGCCACTTCCTGGATTCCTAGTTGATGCAGGACTGTAAGCTGCAAGTTGGGCCTATTCCTCCGCAGTTTCGCTTTTGGCCACGGTGTTTCTCACAGCACCGAAAGCAAACTAGAACACACGCACTGCCTTCATGAGATCTTTAAGCAAAGCATAAAAATATCCTGCCACCTTAGAGTTTTCCAGCTAAGTCTTGCTCTTAACAGCTGCCCCTTCCAGTTACGGATCGATAGATATGGGAACTGATTTCCTATGTTATTTGAGAGCTGTAAAAACTCAGCCTGCTGACAGAATACGTGTCACACATACAGCATTCACACCATTGATAACCCCTGTGGAGGCAAAGATTAGTGACTTTAAGGCCAGAGAAAATGTCAACTTGACCTTAAAAATATGAACTCACCACAGAATAATCAAATACACACACGCACGCACGCGCGTGCATGCGCGCGCGCACACACGAAAATTCTTTTGACTGCAAATTGCTGCATTAGTCTCATTTCTAAAGACAATATATCAGCAAACTCCTTCAACCAAAGTCTCTTCAATGGCTTATTTCTTGTTTGCTTTTTTTTTTGTTTGATGTTTTGGTTTGTTGGGGTTTGTTTGTTTGTTTGTATTCTTGTTTTGTGAGGTAGGGTTTCCTCTGTATAATAGCCTTGGCTGTCATGGACCTCTGTAGACGAGGCTGGCCTGAACTCAGAGAGATTGCCTGCTGAATGCTGGGATGAAAGTTGTGAGCACTCGGAAAAATGGCTTACTTCTGACAGTGTACATCACATCTGCTCCAAAGAGTAGACACCTTACAACAAAGAATGTATACAAGAGCTCTAATCAATGAGCGGGGAGTAGTTTGAGGTTACGGAAAGAAACACATCCTAAGATCAGCGTTTCCCTACAGCCAGAAGCACGAGAGTTACCACTTGATACCCAGGGTTTCTCATTTTTTTTCTTGAAATTTTGGTGGGTGTCTGGCAGCGGCCATATTGAGACCTCTGCTCACATACTCAGAGAGGGCTGGAATGGATTGGAACTTTGGCAGGATACCCGGCTCCAGGACCTGCAGATAACACATCTTGGAATCCCCTCTCCTGCTCCTGGCGACACCTCTTTTTCTTTCCTGCTTGGGTGTTGACTCTCAAGGTATCTCCCTGGCGCTCCTGAGAAAAGGGTTGCCTAGAAGTATCTGTCGGCTGCTCCTCCCCGAACTACCTGTCTTGTTCCCACAACTGCTCTTCAGGAAGTGCCTGTCGGGGGTCCTCACAACTGCTCTTCCCGGAAGTACCTATCACATTTCCCACAGCTGCTCCTGGGTGACCTATCTGTTCCTATCTGAGTTCCTCAACGGGCAGCTATGTTTCCAGCTCGAGTTTCCTGAATTTCCTGTCTCGCTTTAGGCTCCTCACAGCACAGCAGTTACTCTTTCGTTCCTGGTGCAGCTGTCCTTCCTTCCAGAACATTCTGCCAAGCTCCTGGTTTCTGCAGACGCATTTCTTCCCCGGGTCTACCTTCTGTTACCTTTTTGTTCTTCTACCAGTAAATTAACTAACTGTTTAATTGTGTTTTCAAATAATCTCCAGACTGGAGAGATGGTATAGGAACCTGCTGCTTTTGCAACCAGAATTCAGTTCCTAGCACCTACGACGTGGGGTTAGGGTGGTTTTGACTGCTCTGTAGCTGCATGCGCTCCAGGAAATGAAGCGCTCTGTCCTGGGTTCTTCAGGTGTTTGTATTCAATGTGTACATCCACACAGAGAGATGCATACACATAATTAAAAATTAAAATTAAACACCGAGACAGCCCCATGAAACTTGGACTGGGCTCAGGCTCTGTGTAACCGAGAATGACCTCAAACTAATGATCCTCTTGTCTCTGTCTCTCAGATGCTGGGATTAAAGGCAGGCACCACCACAGCTTGCTAAACCTACGGGTCTTTCTCAAGTATTTGTTCTAGGGGTTGGGGATTTAGCTCAGTGGTAGAGCGCTTGCCTAGCAAGCACAAGGCCCTGGGTTCGGTCCCCAGCTCCGAAAAAAAGAAAAAGAAAAAAAAAGTATTTGTTCTAGACTCAGTGAGACGACACAATCTGTAATCAAACCCCTGTTTCGATTACATCTGGGAGACCTGCTTTTGGTGATGCCTTCTGTTTTGCTTGTATTCCACTGACAAAAGCAATGTCAGGTGTATTCTGGCATACAGTTTGTAGGGAAGACCAACATGGTGGGAAGGCACGGTGAAGGGGGTGTGCGACAGCTCCCATGGCATCCACAGTCAGGAAGCAGAGAGAGACGGAAGCTGGATGACACGAGCTACATTGAGTGTGAGTCTCCCCACGTCAGCTCTATCAAGTCCCGAAACGTCCTAACAGGCACAACCACAGGCTTGTTTCCTAGGTGTTTCTAGAGCCTGTCAAATGAGGTCCCCTGCTCACCTTCCATGGTGACTTGACTGCTCACCTTGGGCATGACAGCCTAATATGCCATTCTTGTGTCTACAGGCTTCCTGAGCCTTACACTTCCAGGGCTTGCAGCGAATATTGTTGTGGCTTTCACAAATGCAGATCTCCTTGCAGTCTGGATTAAACCACTGCTCCTGTACCTGGGGTGAAGTAGGGAAGACGGTAAGAGCCGGGTATCTTGTCTTCCCGCACAAAACACTTAGTTTTTGAATGGGCCTTGTAGTGTGCCAAGTGCAATGGGAGACCCTGTTCCAAAGGAACAGGGCAGAAAGTGATGAAGCACCGGGCATCCTCCACTGGCCTCTGCACTATACACATACCACGCGTGCAGATTAAAAAGTTAAAATAAAAGAGGACCAGCAGGGTGGTTCAGTAGGCAGGAACGCCTCGTGCCAAGCTTGAGGGCTTGAGTCCAATCATGAGACCCACATGCTAAAAAGAAAGAGTCATCTCCTGCAGATTTCCCTCTGACTGTGGTGAGCACAAACACATCAAGTAAATAAATGCAATAAAGAATTTAACATGAATACCAATAGGGAAGATGTCCCCAAAGACCTCGCAAACCAGTGATGGAAGGGCAGTAAGTTACTACATTACCCATCAGTTCCCTCATGATATGCACCCTGGTAAAGCAGACAAGCACCCAAGGACAGCTTCCCACCATGAGCACTGTGGTGATTTGAATACTCTTGGCCCAGGGAGGGGCACTATTAGGAGGTGTGGCCTTGTAGGAAGAAGTGTGTTGCTCCGAGGGTGGGCTTTGAGACCCTTCTCTGAGCTCTTTCAGTCTTCTCCTGTCTGCCTTTGAATCAAGATGTAAATCTTTTGGCTCCTCCAGCCCCGTGCCTGCCTGGATGCTGCTATGCTCCTGCCTCGATGATAATGGACTGAAACTCTAAACCTGTAAGCCAGCCCCAATTAAATGTTGTCCTTATGGGAGTTGCCTTGGTCATGGTGTCTGTTCACAGAAGTAATACCCTAACTAAAACAAGCACCTATTACCAATTCTTGCTATTCTTGGGAGATAAATTCTCATTTTGTTTGTTTGTTTTTCTGTTTGTCTGTCTGAGACAGGGTGGCCCAACTGGCCTGGAACTCCAGATCCTCTTGTCAGTGTCCTCAGAACTGTAGTTACAGATAAGGGCCACCACACATCTGAGAGACGTCCCCAACTTAGTTATCAGAAAATCTCCAAGCAGACAGAAGTGCCTCAAGGGAGGTAAGGGACTCCAATAGGGACAGCAACGATGGGAAGAGACTAACAAGACGTGTGGTGGTTACCTATAACCCTAATACTGGGGAGGCAGAGGCAGGACTGAGTTTGAGGCAGCAAGAAGTACATAGCAAGATCTTGTCTTAAAAATTTGAAGTTAAAACAAAACAAAAAGACCCAACAAAAACAAAAAACAAAACAACAATAAAAAGAAAAGAAAAGAAAAGAAAAGCCAGGGTAGTGGCAGCATGCCTTTAATCCTAGCACTCAGGCAGGCAGATTTCTGAGTTCGAGGCCAGCCTAGTCTACAGAGTAAATTCCAAGAGAGCCAGGACTATTACACAGAGAAACCCTATTTCAGAAAAATGAAAATAAAACAAAAAAGAAGAGAGAGAGAGAGAGAGAGAGAGAGAGAGAGAGAGGAGAAAAGGAAAGAAGAACAAATAAAAAGCTAGACCTTGGGTGCATTATCCGGTACTACAAAAGTCAGTGGTAGTGCACCTGCCTAGAATCCCCCAGTGAGGGGCTGGGGGCATGGCTCAGTGGTAGAGCACCTGCCTAGAATCCCCCAGTGAGGAACTGGGAGTGTGGCTCAGTGGTAGAGCCCCTGCCTAGAATCCCCCAGTGAGGGGCTGGGGGTGTGGCTCAGTGGTAGAGCCCCTGCCTAGAATCCTCCAGTAAGGGACTGGGAGTGTGGCTCAGTGGTAGAGCCCCTGCCTAGAATCCCCCAGTGAGGGACTGGGGCGTGGCTCAGTGGTAGAGCCCCTGCCTAGAATCCCCCAGTGAGGGACTGGGGGCATGGCTCAGTGGTAGAGCCCCTGCCTAGAATCTTCCAGTGAGGGGGCTGGGGGCGTGGCTCAGTGGTAGGGCACCTTCCCAGAATCCCCAGCAAGAGAGTTTGGGGCACAGATCAGTGGTGGAGCATTTGTATAGAAACCCTGGTTAGGGGCAGTGATAGACACCTGCCTCTCAATCTCCCAGTGAGGACCTGAGGGTGTGGCTCAGTGGCAGAGCTCTTGCAAACATGCACAAGGCCCTGCATTTCATCTTCAGCAAAATAAAAGATAGAAAAGCAGGAAGGAAATTTGAATAGAGCCAGGAAATATAGGAGAGGCGGGAGACTCACTATGCCAGCCTTAGCTAGTCTTGTTTTTTCCCTGGCCTTTCTTCCCTGCCCATCTGCCCTTCCCCACCTCAGCCTCAGAGCAAGTTCTTTCTGTCTGTAAGGCTAAGGGGTACACGTCAGTGGCTCACCTTGAAGTAGCGCCCCTGGAGGCTGATGCACCCGCACTCGGATGCAGGGACGCACTCAAAACCACTGAGGATGAAGCCAGGGCTACACTCACAGGCTTCGACACAATCGCCTGAGCAGGACTGGGTAGCAGATCCAGGATGGCAGGTGTCCGGGCATGGGTTGGCACAGAGGGAGTACCTGCTATTTTTAGGGCACACCAAAGCTGTGGAGGAAGCAGCTTAGGTCAGGAAAAGGGCAAACTGGATGTAGAGCTGCAAACCTGTAACTCCAGGACGCAGTAGGCTGTGGGATAAGGATTGGGAGTTCCAGGACAGCCTGGGCTACACAGTGAGAACCTGCGTCAGAAAATAATCTCAAAAGGCAAGTGATGAGACCAAGGTACAAAAGGAGAGAACGTGCAAGGGGGTGGGGGAGAGGTCCCAGCTAGAGATGCTGTGACCCCTGTGAGAAATATAGCTTTGAGAAGACAAGCCAAGGAGTAGTGCTGACTGTAAGAGCTGCTGCCAGGAGCGAACCCATCTGAAGATGCAGCTCAGTTGATACAATGCTTGCCTAGCAATCATGAAGCCCCGGGTTCTGTTCCCGGTACCACATAAACCAGTCGTGGTGCTGCATGCCTGTTATCTAAGTACTGGAGATAGAGAGGCAAGAGAATCGAGAGTTCAGTATCATCTTAAGCTCTATACTGAGTTCAAGGCTAGCCTGGGCTACAAAAAAAAAAAAAAAGCAAAGCAGAACATGAACAGCTGCCTAAAGCAAGCCCATTGTGGGTGCTACTAAGGCCCCCCATGCTTGAAGGCAGATTAGCTACAAATCAGAAGAGACACCCACTCTGATAGGTAGACATTCTCAATAAGCAGGTGTGGTGCCCAGAAGGCCAGCAACAGCCTGATCCTGAGGATGGGTGTCCGCTAATGCAGCTACCTCAGAGGACTGAGAGCTCCACACAAGAGCTTCAACGCAGCCACAAACATCCAGCCTGTACTGAATTTGGTGGAGCAATCAATACACTATCGTCCTCCTTCCAGAACCACGTGATTGTAGGGAGTTACTGTTCTCCTCTTCCCTCTTCTTCCTCCTCCTCTTCATCCCTTTCCTCTTCTTCCTCTTTTCCTCATCCTTTTCCTTTACCTATTCCTCCTCTCCTATTTCTTCTCATCTTCTTCTCCCTCCTGCCTCCCCCAACAACCTCCACCAGTACTGAGAACCGACTCCAGGGCCTTAGGCACATCAGGAAAGTGTTCTACATTTGAGCCATGCCCCCAACTCCTTGCTGACAGATTCTAGGCAAGGACCCTATTACTAATCCCCCAGGTTACTGATGCATTCTAGACACATGCTCTACTGCTGAGCTACCTGTCTAGCCCTCTTTTTGACTTTTTTTTTTGTTTTGAAAAAAAGCCTCCCTGAATTGCTCAGCATGGTCTTGAACTTGAGATCCCCCTGCCTCAGTCACCCAAGTAGCTGAGGGATGTTTCTAGCTCTGCCCACTGCCCTCTCCTCTTATGGTAGCAAAATGAGGTTCATCAGAGTATGCCCTGTCTGTATCTGTAGGAAGCTGTACCAGACTTTCCCCCACGCTTTCCGTCCCAACTCACGGCACATCTCGGGTCCCCTCCAGGCCTTCACAGGATAGCCAGCATCCTGGCAGGTGGCCGTCATGGCCGACATGTGAGCACAGAGCTTCTGCTGGAGACCCTGGAAGCTACACATGTCAGCCACACAGTTATCCAGGAAGGATGAGGCCTTCAGGTGAAGCAGGCACGCTCTGGGGAGAAAGGCTCAATCAGACGGCAGGAGAGGGCAGAGCCTCTATGCTCCACCTCAGAGACATGCCAGTACCTAGCAAACCCTCGCAACCCATCTGCCTTCCTCCATACTCAAAGGGTCCACTTGGGTTGACAAGCTGTCCACATAACTTGGGTCCCAACATAGTGGTCACCACAGCAGGGTCACAAGATGGGGGAATCTTCTTCTTTAGACACCTGGAAGAAACCCAACCGAAGAAGTCAGCAAGACTGGAAGAGCCCAAATGAGGTGGAAAACTGGAGTCTCCAAGTAGGGAAAAAGAAAATGCTGGTCAGTTTATATTTTGTTCTATTTGAGACAATCTCACTACATTAGCCCAGGCTTGGTCTTGAGCCTCCTATACTCCTGTAAACCTAAAGCTCACAGGCAAGAACTGCCAGACTTTTCCCCTTGTAGTTTTTGTTTCAATTTTTATACTGCTGGGGATCAAATACAGCACCTGGTGAATGCTAGACAAGGGTTCCACTAAAGAGTCGCACCCCCAGTCCCTCACTGGGGGATTCTAGGCAGGGGCTCTACCACTGAGCCATGCCCCCAGCCCCTCACTGGGGGATTCTAGGCAGAGGCTCTACCACTGAGCCACACCCCCAGCCCCTCACTGGGGGGATTCTAGGCAGGGGCTCTACCACTGAGCCACGCCCCCAGCCCCTCACTGGGGGGATTCTAGGCAGGGGCTCTACCACTGAGTTATAGTCCTAACTCTTAGATTTTAGAAATCAGATCTTGATATGTCTGTAGCTCCAGACATTCCTGCATCTTCTGGAATGACAGACAGGAACAACTAAGCCTAGCCCTGGTAGATCTTAAAATGATCAAAAGTCAAGAGGGCTGAGACAAGGAAGGCCAGCCCCAGGCCCCAGTGGGGATCCTCACTCACTCCTCGTCCTCTTCCTTTTCCACTTGCCAGCTCTGCCCCAACTCCTGCGAATCGTACGCCATCATGCCATCTGACTTCAGGTTGTCATTGCTGCTGTCCCCATCATAGTTCCCACAGAAACCACAGAGTTTGCCTGAGTAGGTACTGTGGGTCCAGGAGAGGGGCAAGTCATGACTGAGAAAAAGGGTCTCAGTCTTCAGAGACCACAACAAGGGAGAGTGAGCTGTGTGCCCTGAGAGTAAGAGTCAGGAGGGGGTTGAGAACATCTACTCTTAGCAGATTCTGGGACCGGCTTCAGATAGATAAGATGGCCTCAGCCTGAGTCAGCTGTACGGGATCTCCTCCGTTCATTATGCTCAACATCCCTTGCTACCTTCTACTCTCTCTTGGCTTTAAATATAAATGTTTCTCTCTCTCTCTCCCTCCCCCTCTGTCTCTCTGTCTCTCTTCTCTCTCCCTCTGTCTGTCTGTCTGTCTGTCCATCTGCCCATCTGTCTGT